>NC_140257.1:10773016-10953016 GCF_949987555.1 Borostomias antarcticus
TAATGGAAGGCAGTAAATCTTAAAAACTGTCAGCCTGTCAACCTTTAAATCTATCAACGCCTTCCGCTGTAAACGTATGAAAGTCTTGGTTCACATCCCAGATCATAGCCTACATTTATTTGTAGATATTTTATTTGGCTATTTAAGTCCCTGTATTTTGTCATAACCGGTGGGAATTCTTTTTAAATATTATATATTGGGATCCAGTGCTGCAAGGGCACAAGAATACTTATTTATTCAGTTTGAGGAATGTTGGGGCTGACTTTTAGATGCAGCTTTTTATAAGCCGTTTTAAGTCCTCAATCCTGTAGATGTAAACCTTGACATTCTGCCCTCATGTTTGTCTCATTGATTTGGCAAACATGAGGCACCCGGGCTTCTAATTCCCATCTTTCCCACTGCCATTTTGTATCTTCTCCTTTGGGGTGCGGGGATGAAGAATACAAATGATATGTGATATTTAAACACCCCGTAACATTTGCCAAAATCAAACAGCCGACCCAGAGTGGGTCTCCTCTCACTCTCCCCCAGCATGTCAAAAGCATAGCAGTGTATTCCTGTTTTGTAATTTGCCCTACTGTCTGTGGTGAGACTGCAGCACACATTTACATTTAAACACTGTTGCTGATTGTAGGCGACACAGCAACTTGCTCAGAGACAGACTCATTGTTCAAATATTTTATTTAAAGGTGTTGAATCAATAAATCTGGAAGCATACTATTTAAAGGGGATTCACACTGACTGAGCTCACTTTGTCTGTGTTATAGACAGTCATCCAATTACTGCCGTGAAATAAATCCTCTCTCAACATCTACTCTCCCTGGGGACCTCATAAAGGAACTGAGATGTTCTACAGATGTTCTACAGATTTTCTACACTGTGCTTTATACACCGTTTCATGGAACGTTCATATTCAAAACAATAACACCACTTTGGTCCATCTCGACATCCGATTTGCGGCGACGTCACTGTCAAGTTACAGTAGCTAACGTTACAGTAGCAGCGCTAGCTAGCCACAGTAGCTAACATGATGAATGACAAACTGTAAGGGGGCTGGTTGGCTAGCTGACCCAAACGCAGGACCACGGACACAGACGGACAGTTCCAAGCCCAGAGGGCGGTTTAATATAAAGCGGCAGTACAGAGGGCAAGGCAAAAGGGTAGTCAAGTTCAGGCAGGGGTCAATCGATCAACAAACAAAGTCCAGAAAACGTAATCCAAGCCGTGGTCGAGGTCCGGGGAGAATGGGTCGGGGAAGCCGTGTGTCAGTCCAGGGAAAGAGCAGCAAACAAACCGGAATCTGGAGGAGTGGAGAGTAGAATGAGTAAAAGGGAAAAAAAACAACTATGACAACTACTAGCACGGGAACTTCAGAAAACCACAACTTGCCACAAGGAATCTTAGGGAAGAACTGGCGACGAACGTTGGGAAGACCGGGTTCTTATAGGGGAGGTGATTGGATGAGTAGTGGCAGCAGGTGAGCCGCGCCCTCGGAGCTCGTTAGCGGAACCGTGTTCAGGTGTGCGGGGGTGATTACGTCGGAGGGCGCGCAGAGCGCGCGCTGAAGTGGAAGGCCGTGGCGTGCGCGCTGTGGGAACCGTGGTGGGAGCTGGAGAGCGCCCAGGCGGAGGCGCAGCCGTAACACAAACAGCTATTTCTTGAGCCTCCCAAAGACAGAACAGTCAAGATATGTAAATAATAATCCCACCATCGAACAAGTTACAACTTAATTTGGACAATTTGAAAAAGTTTTCTTGACTTGCTAGCGTTTGACTATTATCGCAGATTGACGCATCGGAAGTTTTCTCAGAGATTCCATTGAAGGGTGCAGGTGCCAGGACTGCTTAGGGGCCGGCGTGGTGAGTCACGCGCCTGTCCTGCTGCAGCCCGGCGCTGGCCTGGTCATGATGCAACGCTGCAGACGGCCGTCCGAGACGGGGGACACACTCAGCTAATGTCTCCGGCTCGGTGCCAGGGAGGCTGGCCCAGGGAGCTCTGTTCCTTGCGCAGAGAACACACACACACACACACTCACACACACACACACACACACACACACACACACACACACACACACACACACACACACACACACTCAGCAAACATAACACACACACACACACACTCAGCAAACATAACACACACACACAGCAAACATAACTCACACCCACAAGCACACACACACACACACACACACACACACACACACACACACACACAGCAAACATAACACACACACTCACACACACTCTCTCTCTCACACACACACACACACACACACACACACACACACACACACACACACACACACACACACACACACACTCCATCAAGGAGCCACAGGCCCTATAAGCCTGCTTCAGCTGCCTGTAAGCACTGAAAACACTCTGCAGATTGATGGCTCTTAATGCAAGCGCTCTACTATGACCAAGGGAAGTAGTGAGGAGTGTGAGATTGGATGGGATGTTCTGGTTAAATGGGATAGCGAGATGGACAAAGAGATACAGCAGATAGACAGTCAGACAGAGATACTTTATTGATCCCCAGGTGGATATTGTTGCTACGGCTGTAAGGACAACACAAAGGCTCAATCGGACTAAACTACAGTAAATGCACAAAATATGCCAAGTATGCACAAAGAATGTAGGTCTACAAGATGTACAAAGATCAAAATATCAAAAGTATTATACTATATTATCTCCTGTAGTATTACTCATCTATTGCAGGCTTGCTTACTGCATACACATGTAGACTTGCACTAGAATATACTGTACGTTTTCCCTTCACTGTGTTGTTAGTTGCGCTGTGAAGGAGATTATTAGCCGCCTCAGTCAGAAAAATGTTCCCTGAGCCGCTGTCATATTTCGAGTCGGCGGTACACCGCGTAATGGCGAGACGCGCGGCAGTCAAACCCCCAGATTTACAGCTCATCTTTATCCCGCGCGTCACACCAGCGGGTCACCGTCACCGCGCGCGAACGCCTCCTGAAAACCCGAGAGGGGGACGCGAGCGCCAGCAGAGACGCCTCGGCAGCCGGGCCTTCCTTCCGGTGTCGTCAGGAGGAGCAGACGCAGACAGAGGAGAGGGCCTTCGGCGTTTTTTATTTTATTTTTTTACCTCTCCCGAGGGCCCTGGCCCGCGCCGCTCCTGCTGCTGCTATTATTGCATGGCGGACCGGAGGGCTCGGAAACAGCAGTAATTACCCAGACTCCTGTAGGTGGAATTATGAGCAGGGTTGAAAATAGCTCCAGACGGCAGAAGGGAAGAGGGAATACAGATTCACTCAGATGCCACCGAGCCATTGTTGTTTACGCCCGCAGACTGTGGACGCAGAGCTGGCGGAGTGCGCTGCTTGTGATAGGCTGAGGTGTTGGGGTGCAGAATATCCACTTTCTAAACACACTCCATCTGGTCGCGTCCACGATGGATGGCCGTGGGCATACGACTGAGGCCAGCGGTCCGCAAAGTCCATCTGTCTTGAGTGTCAGTTCTGTTTACAGAGGTCTTATGAGGCAGTTAAAATCAGTGACCCCCTCCACACACACACACACACACACACACACACACACACACCCTCTGTTTCTCCCCCTCTGCGCTAGCCCAGTGTCGTCATCCAGCTGATTTTGTTTTGGTGTGGGGCTGACTGGAGATGCGTGGAATCTGGGTTCACCAGGTTGGGATTGATCTGTCATCACCTTATCAGAGGTTGTTCATTGGTTAAGACAGGGGGATCAGCTGATTGGCTGATACAGTAGATTGCTTGTTCAGGAACCTGGATTGTTAAGGTTAGGCTAGTGTGCTCCCTCAATAATCAACATACAGTAGTATTCTCTTGTAGCCATATCCACCATCAGATTATTTGCCTTTGAGGGAAAAGTATTGCAGGCTCTACTTTTTCCAAATTGTTGCTGACTCAAGTGATACAGGGAAGATCCTTGACTTGTGAATGCAAATCACAGACACTCCACAACCCAAGAGGACATGTGTCTTTATTCTTTATTTAGATCCCCATTCACTTCTGTGACAGTGGCTGCTAGGTTCCCTGGGATCCACATAAAAATTATACAAACACTGACAATATACAGACATACAAACAGACATACAAACATCACAAACGACATAGTAAGATTCAAATCCGACGCATGTACATAATTAAAAGTCAATATTAAATTGAGTAATGTAAACACTGCATGAACAGAGGTTATCAAAACGATTGAGTTGAAGCACAACCAAACATACAGTAGCATGGTGGCACTAGCATCATTCATATTGTATGGTCTCTCTCTCTCTCTCTCTCTTATGTTTTAGTGATTTAAAATAATAATAATAATAATGGTCTGACTACAAAGCACACACACTCATGCACGCACACACACGCACACGCACACACACACCATCCCAGTTCTCAGCAGAACCTTGACTTCACTTACAACAATGTCTTATTATTAGGCTTTTCAGCCCAGTTGTGAAATCTGCTCCTTTTCCTTCTTTCCAGACTAACTAATGGTTTTTTAGTAACTTTTAACTTTTTATTTATATTTTATTTATTTTTAGAAACTTCCCAAACATCAATGGCTGCTAGTGTTTTTTTATCTGGATTGGCTCTTCTAAGTGGATCGTTTGATGGAGGCGGTTTTATTTTTTGGTGCATGGCTGGAAGCCAGCGCACCTAGATCTAGGGGAGAGCCGGGACGAAAGTAACACTTTTTCGTTTGATCCAATTTACTTCGAAATTAATAGAGGTAGAGATTCCATGTTTTGTGACACACAACTTGCACACGTCCTTCACTATTATTGACTGTAATTTCCGTTCTAGGATATATGAGTTTAACATAAATAGGCTGGGAACGTACCGAGTGGAATGTTACTTTCGTCCCTATGGAGCGGGACCAAAGTAACACAACAGTGGGGCGGAAGTAACAGCAAACGAAGGGTCCTCGTATCTCTGTATTTCAGGATTGTAAGTCTCTTTACTATCAATACATATACTATTACACACAACACATATATTATTATACACCATATAATGTTTGTATAGATTAAATAAATGCTATAAATTCTAAATCCATACAGCGCACAGACAGCTGCCCAGCCTATGCTGCCTGTCTGCAGGTTTCTTGGAAGAATAACCCTCTCCTGGTCTACCTCACCCTAATTCTCGGCATATTCTGTAAATGTAACAAAATAAATGCATTGTAAGTCACTGTCAAATATCACGGAGCGAAATAGCTATTGTTACTTTCGTCCCGCAGGCTACTGTTACTTCCGCCCCTCTCCGCTCTCCCGTCACTTATCCCTGGCTAGTCTCCAAGACTTCATCGCATGAAACTTAAAACCTATGCTATCATTTAGTCACTAGATGTCTTAAGAAAACTACATATGTTTACAAACTTAAACAAGTAAACACAATTCTACAATCGAAAAATACTTAGGGGACCACTTTTTTACTTATGGCGCTTAAAAACGTTTTCCTGCTATAACTCCACCAAACAAACTCGGTTGGTGCCGAAATTTTGTATGAAGCTAAGGCACTGGTATATGCATGTACAAACGTAACCACGTCTTCGAGGTTGCCGTAGTTTTAGAGAAAATGCGCATGTTACTTTCGTCCTCCGTTACTTTCGTCCCGGCTCTCCCCTACATCTTAATTTATCAGACATTATTTCAATTCACAGCTATTTCAGTGGCATGACTAGCTTCCGTCCTACCAGTCCTGAACAGAAACAAGCCAGCCACGCACATAAGCCAGGCTGGACCTGGCCTGGTTTCCCCAAAACATGAGATGTCATCCTATGTTGCTTTCATAAGGTTTTGAGAATGCCATTCTCAGAGATGATGGCTCTTCCTAATCTTTTTTATTCTGACGACTACAGAAAGTGATGTCATGATAGCCAATCCTGCACAGCTGCTCGCACTCCCAGGAGTACAGGCTAGTCCTCCACGGTTGTATTTGTGACATTTCGTTTTTTATACTCTGACATCAGGAAATTGGCTTCTTTTCTGGCAAGCAATTTAGCTGCTTCTTGTACCTTTCCATTGTCCCATCCTCGAGGACAGGAATCGCTCCCACACGTAGACGGAATGACTGACAAGGCAGTTTTTTTTAGCCATCTTTGGCTGGGCCGGATTAAGATAATGTTAAAGACCTTTTCCACTCAGCTGTTCTATCTTCCTTTGTAGCGGAGAAGTGAGTTCAGTGAACGGTTCAGCGAACGGTGCTCTTTTAGCACATCCATGCACAACACTGACAACAGAATAGCTCAGCAGATCAGAGGCCGGTTTGCACCCAAAACGAAGCCGTCGTAGCCGACCTACGTAAAACACCCAGCCTAAAGTTTAGTTGGACCAACAGTTACAGGGAGAAACGAGCGATGACAGAAAGACAGAGAGAAACGAGCCAAAACCATTTCAGTAATGGTTATTGGACAACAACCCCCGCCCGCCCCTCCCCCCCCCCCCCCACACACACACACACGCACAAACACAGGATGGGATACGTTAGCAGTGAAAAAAAAAAAAAAAACTGAGTAAGATTGATTAGAGCTTGTGGGCCGCCCACCGGGCGCTCTGCGTCCCGGGTTTGAGCCCTGTTAGCCCGTGAGTTAATATGGGCCTGTTCATGATTCTACACCCTAGAGCTTGATCACGGAGGCTATTGAGCTTATCGCTTCATTCTGTCTAACTCTAGTCCCTGAAAGAAGCAGCAGACTTGGAGTACCAACGGGGGCGGCTGTAGCTCAGTTGGTAGAGCGGGTCGTTCAGTGATCGGAGGGTCAGTGGTTTGAATCCCAGCTCCGACTGTCCACATGTCGAAGTGTCCTTGAGCAAGACACCTAACCCCAAATTGCTCCCAATGAGCAGGCTAGCACCTTGCATGGCAGCTACCACCATTGGTGTGTGAATGGGTGAATGAGAGGCCATTGTAAAGTGCTTTGAGTGCCGCTAAGGTGGAAAAGCGCTATATAAGTGTAGTCCATTTACCATTTACCATTTACCAATCAGCACCTGGTGAGAAGGGTGTACTGACGTGCGGCGGACATTTGAATGAACATTTTAAGACATTAACCCAAAGAAGGAAAAGCGTTCATCATGTTATTCCTAGAGGATTTAGTGTAGTGAGCACTAAGGATACATAATTCCCCTTGCCGAGTTCGGAGTGTTTTTTGTTGTGCTGTTGTTTCCGCACGCTATATTGACAGGAGGTATTTTTCCGGTTGGCAGGATTGAGTTGCTCTCTGTTTTATCTGGTGTGAATAAATGGCACACGTTGGTGTAGCCGCCTGAGAGAGCCCCTCTACGCTGGTGCAGGGGTGCAGACTTGTAAAGCCGTTTTTAATCCAAAATAGGTCATTTGTTTGATCAGTGTATGTATGGGTTTGCATGTTTGCCACTTTTTTAATCTGTGATTGGTTTGCACCTCTGCTGGTGACCCCAACGTTTGTATCCTGATAGTATTCAGAGATAACATTCCTCCAAACATGATATTTCATATATATGCATATTGTTTGTATAATCTATCTATCTATCTATCTATCTATCTATCTATCTATCTATCTATCTATCTATCTATCTATCTATCTATCTATCTATCTAAATGTAAGAAGGAGCATATCTACGGCTCAGCATCTCTAGGGCTTTGGAGTAACAGTTGATTAAAGAGAAACTCAAAAGCCAGTAGTGCCTTCAGTATTCAGGCTACAGGATCATTGCAAGCACACCATTATGAAAATGAACTGCTTTTTCTTGTATGCACTATTCCCTAACTGGGAACTTGAGAGGGGTGTGTGTGTGTGTGTGTGTGTGTGTGTGTGTGTGTTTGTGTGTGTGTTTGTTATTATTGTTATTGTTGAGGGAACAGGGGGGTTGTGGGCTGAGGAGTGGGCTGTGATATGGATTTGATAGGCTTTATTTTACACACTGACAGCTGTTACCTACAGTCAGAATTTAGAGGGCCAGTGAATGGAAGATTTGCAGTAATGTCCTCTCCCAGGGCTTGTTGCCAGCATGTCCTTGAATACAATTTTGGTGCAACCTCAAGTGGTTTGGAATAGCATTCAGTAGATAAAATAGGACCATAAATCAGCCCAAGCTCAGATAAAGCCAAGTGGATTATTGACCGAGTTACCGCAAACATTGCAGGTATTAAAATGCTTGTCCAATTTTTTAATGTCTCTTTTCCCATGGCTAAAGGTTTTCCCATAGTTCCTGCACATGGAGCGATGTGAGACCAATTTGCTGACTGTCAGGCTAAAGTTTGAATGGTCATGTTTAATCTACTGTAGCCATAGTTTGTTTATCCTACAAACTACATTAACAACAACCTCATAGCAGATATGGGGATATCATTATTAATGCATGCAGGTTTCTGAGGTCATTGTTCTAATGTAGCAGGTTATATCCAGAGGCAATTTACACAGACCCGCTATGCTGTTGCTTAGATGTCGAAACAAATTGAGCACATGGACTAAATGCAAAAGTTGATCTGTATCCGGTTGATGGAGGCTGTTTTTATGGGGCTAGCGAATGGAATGGGCTACCTGTCCCTCTGGTGATCAAAACCAATCCCATCCTAAGCAGATTCAAACAAAAGAAATGGCTGATGGGTAGAGTACCGGTATGATAGGGTCTTCAGTTCTATGTCTGGTTTTATTGTGTTGCTATATGGTGTTTACAGTATATCATTTGCATTGTTTGTACAGTACGTTGTTTGTAAACTGCCACTCAGTTGTCGTAGTTCTTTTAATGCTGTCAGTTTAATCATATGTTACCAACTTGCTGTGCCATCTGAATGTGAGAGGACCACAATGGAAACACGTTTTTAACTTTGTTTATTTTTGTCATACACACGATTTTGTGGTGTTTTTTAAAGTTTTTGCTCCAGTCAAATTTCTGGGGTTTTGCATGGTATTTATACTTGGAGGCATTGTGTGAACACTCTGGAAGTGTTGAATTTGTGTGTTTTTTAGTTTTAGAGAACCAAATTATATAATTTTAAACCATTTCACCTCCCTTGTAAGTCTGATGTCAGACTTACAAAATTGGCACTCCCCCTCGCCTCAAACTGTCTCAAGAACCCGCCCCCATGCCCGCCCGCTAGGAAAAAGTGATGTTGGAATTTTGTGCCCTAACCTCTTCATCCATCGGTAAGTTCAGATCCTTGTGACTGATTTCCACATCTCACCAATGATAGATTGCAGATAAGTTAGCAACTACAGTTTAAAATGTTGACTGTTTAAGTAACCATTTTATAAGCTAATCGTAATCTTATCACACAAGGATAATGTTGAATTGAATTAGGCTAGGTGAACCTTATTGACATGGTTAGCTAGTTTGCTAGCTATTGGTAGCCGAGTTAGCGCTAAACAAATCAAATCAAAATTAGCAATGATGTCATTGTTCCCTAACTTCTCTAATTGTGTTTGGTTTTGTTGTTGAAAAAAGCTGAATTCTTTCTATTGGCATGTACTGTAACTGAGAAACTGACTCAGTGACCAACAAGTTGTTGGCTAAATTCACTCCCCCAGTATAAATATAAATAACATCCACCCGCACCCATTAAGAGCTAGACTTTTCATCAGCATAGCTGGTTAAAATGGTGTCTGTCCAGCGGGAGACTTGGGTTTGAATCCCACCCTGGTCATTCCAAAACATATGGATTACAGCAGGCATACATGCTTCTTACAAACGTCCTCTATCACAGTGGACTTCAACGGACTGTCGCTAAGAAGTGAAATGTTTTCGCCCAAAGTTTCACAGCTCAGAGCTCAGAGGTTAACCAATTCCATTTTATGAAGCCTAGCAGTGTAGTCAAGGGAGCGGGAGAGACAAGCTTTGTGAATTGATCACTGTCAGAATGTTCATGATCTTTCTTCTGTTTGAAGCTTGGGACTAAACGATGTGGAAAGGTCACACTTCCAGACTTCGTCTTCAAGACCTGAGAGAGAGAGAGAGAGAGAGAGAAAGAGAGAGAGAGAGAGACAGAGAGAGAGAGAGAGAGAGACAAACAGACAGGCATACAGACACATTGATCTGTCTTTAAAGGAAGGATCATAGGGTCTTTGATGTTTTGTTCTCTTCCTTCCATAGAGTTTAATGGAAGCCACTGGTCTTAGTTGAATTTTTTTTTTTTAAAGAAAAGGCTTGAAGACTATATTCCTTTGCACATATGTGTACATTTTCATGGGATGTGAGAGGGGTGGTAGAGAAGGGCAATTTGTATTAGTCTGTCTCTTGTAGACAGCTGTAACATTTACATGTGCAGTAGCATGTCACAGAACTGTGGGATGTTTGGACAGTTGTTCCAGTTTCTCTAGACAGTTGTTCCATCTGTTCCATTTCCAGTTTACTGGTTATTTGGACGAAGTACAACTTAGCAATCGCAGATCTCCATGTTGGAGCACAGAAGCCAATCAGAAGGTTGATAGCAGAGTTTGAAGGGAAAGACTTGTGATGTCATGGCGTTTCAGGGCATGGACATGAACATGGACTTCGAGGGTCTTTGTTGGCCACACATGACACACAACGCGTGAGTGAGGGGTGACGCAGCACACGCGCATCTCAGTGGTCGCCGGTGGAATTTGTCTTCTGCATTCATCCCATTGAAGCTTGTCCTGGCAGCGGGCAGACTCGTGAGTGGCGCCCGGGGTGCTCAGTCCAGGTTCTGGTCAGGGACCAGACTGAAGAGCATCTGTTCTTCTACATGCTTTTCGTATTCATTTCTTTGGGAGGAAATCCTTGCGAACATGGGGATAGCATGCAAAGTCTGCATACTGTAGAAAGGCCCAGGAGACCTTGCTGTGAGGCGACAGCGCTAAGTACTGCACCACTGTGCCACACACGAGTGATTTTGTGGTTCAGTGTCTAGCTCAAGGACACTTCGGCACACTGCCAGGAGCTGGGATCAAACCCGGAACCTTCCGATCCCCAGCCAGCCACTCTACCTCCAGAGCTTTGTGCTGAAAGCTGTGTTCAAAACTATTCGTTCACTCACTCACTCACTCACTCACTCACTCACTCACTCACTCACTCACTCACTCACTCACTCACTCACTCACTCACTCACTCACTCACTCACTCACTCACTCACTCACTATTCCATACTGTGAACAATTAAACGGTTTTCAGACACTGTGCTGAACGTCACTGCGTTGGATATTCATGAATGCAAGCAGACGCGCCCAATATCACGTAAATAAACCGAGTATTGATGGCAGCAGTTTGAAATATACTAGTAGTATTCAGTTTCCATGTTCAGTTTTGCTACTCAACCCCATTCCAGAAAGAGTTAAAGGAATAGTACAGGAAAAATGCATGTTTAACATGTTTTTTGAATGATTTTTCACGGTGCCCACCCACATCCATTGTATGACCAAAACAGTGGTAGAGCAATTATCAGACTTTCTCAAAAGTGCTAGTTTTGTCAACATCTTGATCTGAACCATTGTATATGATCATAAGTAACCTTAAAACAGGGCTAAACATGCATTTTCCCTTTACTACTCCTTAACTCAAATGTTAAATCCCAAATAAATTGTTGGAATTCTAATAATGTCCAAGTGTGATTTTGTCAACTATGGTGCTATCTGCTAATAGCAAGCTACAGTATAAAGTTGCAAAATAAGACTGTGATAACCAGTTAGCTCACAAACTCAAGACTAGCAGCAGCTTCCATAACGTTAACGGTAGCTGTCGGTAGCTAAAGCAGCTAACAAGCAAGTAGGCTACATTCCTTCATCTTCTTCCTTTTTCCTATCCTATCCTGTTTTTGCCTTTTGTGTGATGAGACCATGGTAACTGAGTTTGAATAGCTCTCTTTCTGGAACGCAAAACCTAGTCTTTCTCATTGGTTGCCATGGTGAATCATGGTATTGGAGCTCTACTGATGATGCCTTTGTATAGTCCTCATGCATGCGCTTAACTCAAGCTGTACCTGGTCAGTGTTAAGCTAACTCGGATCAGCCGGGATCCGTTTTTCTGGAGCTGAAAACTCAAGAGTTTCCAATCTCAGCATAAATTAAATCAGACTCAAGACTCCTTCTGCTTCCTGGGCACCACCATCTCCCGGGACCTCAAGTGGGAGCTGAAGAAATTCAACATGCCAAAGGCAATGATGGTACTCTTCTACACCTCCATCATCGAGTCCATCCTCACCTCCTCCATCGCCATCTGTACATTACATGTGACAAATAAAAGGAAACTCTATCTTGGTTCTCCGCCACAACAGATAAAGACAAGGCCAGACCGCAGCGCATCATCCGATCTGCTGAGAGGGTGATAAGTTATAGACTGCCATCCCTACAGGGGCTCCAGGGCACTCAAACAGGCCAGAAAGATTGTGGCTGATCCCTCCCATCCCAGTCTCTTTGAACCACTCCCCTCTGCGATGGACCACTGCGGTCCATCAGGACCGGGTCCACGCGCCCCAAAAACAGCTTCTTTCCCACGGCCATCAGACTCATTAACAAGGCTCGTATCCCCCCATGACGCCCCCCCCACGACCCCCCCCCCCATTGACTCTTTACCCTTTTCACTACTTGCACTCGACCTGTGATTGTTCCACATATTTCAACGGCACACACATTGCACATATTATATAGATAAAATATCGCTCATCTATCACATCACACTTTGCACACACACTGTACATACTGTACACTCACCACACTGTATTCGGTATATATTGAGTCAATTGTATTGTGCCTTTCTTTTCATTGGTTATATTGTATTTTGTATTTTCACTGTATTTTGTATTTGCACTGTTCTTTGTATTGCATTTGCACTGTCATGTCTTTGCACTGTCCTGTCCTGTCCTGCACCCTGTCCTATGTCGGCTTCATCACCGTATGCCATTACGCTAGTCAAATTCCTAGTATGTGTAAACCATGTGCATGGTGAATAATTTGAATAATAATTGAATCTTGAATCTTCAGGGTTAGACTTAGAGCTTACTGTACTGAACCTGCTTTCTGGAATGCCCCCCCCCCGGTGCACAATGTTAAGTTTCTGTCACAAACGATACCAAACGGATGTCAGAAGACAGACCAGGTCCATTGTGCAGTATGCTTGTGGGTGGTTAGCACAAAATACAGCACCTGGACCATGATTCAGATGTTACCCGGTGAGGGAGGGAGCTGCTTAATGGAGCAGGTCATAGTAGCACCTCCCAGTGGGGGCATCTCCTCAACAGGTAGTCTTCTGCCTCAGTGCAACAGACAGACACCAGCTTGTTAGTAGTTCCAGGGAGACTGTGCACAGCTGGCTGAATAAACCCGCCTGTTCAGATCATATCCGAGCGGGGCAGTAGTCATGTGGTTCCCGTTACTGACACACAAAAGGTAATAATAACCCCCTATTAATTCCCATCAATCAACATGTCAGAGAGGCATGTAAGCATAATGACTATAGGGCGGTCACTTGTATCAAAGTTCTGCCTTCAAGTCTTACATGTACGGTATAGTAGGCATTCAGTATACATCTTAGTGGGGTGTATGGTGCATATTTAAAGACACTAGGGTTGATAAAATAAAATACTCCAGAAGAAATATTATCCTTTTCAACCCAAACCATCAAATTATTCCTGCACGGGAGGATGAGCAAAGTGGGAAATGAGTGGAAAGTTAGTATGAAGCAGACAACAAGGGCCAACTGCTTCCTGGGTCTAGTCTGGCGAGGTTGTCTCACTCCATCACCACCTCCCAAGAGCACACATCACACACAGACCAGGGAGAGAGGCTGCATCAGTCACAACATCAGCCGGTAGGGAATCCAAGCGTTCTACTCCATGGGGAGAACTTGAATACCGAGTGAAACGTGACAAAAAGTCAACAAATGAACCCCGGGGGTCCATGCTATTTCGGGAGAGAGACAAAGAAACTCAAGAATGCCAGTGCTGTGTGAGTGACTGTATAGTGAAACTACAACACTGTGAGATGCAAACGGTGCTGGAATATCAACACTAGGAATAGGTGGATGTTCGTTTGGAAATCACGGGAAGAGCTGTGATGCACCCGTGCCCCTGAACGGCTTCAGTGAACCGTCAGAAGATGCTTAATGTGGACCTGTCCCAGCTACAAACCAGGTGGTTAGGAGACGTTTCTGCTAAACAGAGATAACAGATCAAGCCAGCCTGTTCTGTTCTGGCCACGGGAACGGCGAGGTGGGACAGCTGTAGAAGGGGGGGGGGGGGGGGCGGGGCGGCGGCGAGGTGGGACAGCTGTAGAAGGGGGTGGGGGGGGTGGGGGGAGGCTAGCTGGGGGGGAGAAGAGACTGAGGCTCTGAAACTCACGCTGTCAAATCAGAATAGGACACCGACCCATGGGCAGATGATAAATCACTGCCAATCAGATCGAAAGCCTATCCGCTTCCTATTGAACACGGAGGGAGTGGCAGGGAATCGGCTAATGCTTCTGCTGTCAACCATTCATGCCCACAGCCAAAACAAATGTTGAGGAATGAATCCATTGGCTTAGCAACTCCAATTGGGTGCCAAGGATTAGAGCAATACAGAAGAGACTTAACACGTTCATGCACCTCAAATCCGGTACTTTCATCTGGCAATTCCACAAATGATATTCCTGGCTGTTTTAAAGGCATGTTCTCCGGAGCTGCGGCCTGTTGTGTCACCACTCGGCAGATGCGGCCATTCCCCGATACGGACGCTGTGTCGGAATGCTTGTCATGCTCAATCTGGATTGCTCACCCTCCATTAGTATTGACTTCTGGTTGAACATGAAATCGCTTTTGCAGAGAGCTTTGCATTTAAATGAGTGTGTGAGCGGCTGTGGAAAGTTCCATATGTTTATCTCTGCAGCAAAGCTTGAAGGGAAAGCACTTCCTGGCTTAAGATTTCTGCTTCATTGAAGCAACCTTTTTTTCTTCTTCACACCTCAAATCCGTGTTTATTCAGTGGCCAGTATCACCACCAATGAAATATGTTTCCTGGCGCATGACTGTTAATGTTTAATTCCGACAATATTGAATTACTCCCTAAGTGATTAAGCCAGCACACTCCTTCACTGTCAGAAATAAATGCGGGCCCCATATAATGTTGTATCAGAAAATGGGCTTCTTTTCATTCCTGCACCTTCAATCATGAATGTGGAGTGAACTGATGAGACGAGACTTGGTTTATAATTAGGAAGAGCTCAAGAAACAATTTGTCTGCCATTGGTGAAATACTGACGCTAATATGTTTTAAATAAGGGTGATGGTGTGATTATTATTTAGGCTGAATGCATACAGTATAGGCCTGTGTTGATTTTTTTTCTGCTATGTGCATTTGATAGCTGGGTAAAGGCCAAGTTATTAAAATTCTGTCAAGATCAAGCCTTCGGTCACAGTGCCTTCCCCAAGCACTGGCAATAATTAAGTGATTTCTCAAAGATGGGTTTGTTGACGAGAGCAGCAGACATTTTATTTTCTCTGTATCCTGAGGTACTGTAGGGAGCCAGTTATTTTATTGATTTTTCCTGTTGATTAGAGATAGAAAGGATACATTTTCCCCTTCATGGTGTATTTTGAATCATTTTTCATCACAGACTTTTGGTTATTATTAAGATGCAAAATGTTTGATTACCAGTTTCTCTCATGTTGATTGTGCTATTACTCCATGGTGTGCTACCAATTTCAGTGTCCAGTAATGTCCGGTAATGACAATTTCACTGGCTCACTCTGTATTGTGAATTATAAAGTTGCTTACTGGGAGGTTATACTGGTTTGCTCAGTTGATCGAAGGTAAGGAGCTCTATCATTTTGAATCACGTGTCGGCCTTGTAAATAAGTCTGCTGTGCTATGAAACCTTCCTGCTGTATGGGACTTTGCAGTGTGAGCTGCTTAGTGACCATGACAGAAAGAGATATTGTGGGTTGAGCTGTGGGCCTGTGTAGGTGTTGGCTAACTTGAAAGAAGATCATCTATCTTTTAAGTCACACGAAGCCCAGTAGTATAAATGCTAATTGGGACCCAGGAAGATGATTATTATCTGGCTGCTATCGGGGATGAGAAATAATTGTCCTGCCAATGATTATAACAGAAACAGAAGTTTGGAATCGGGTTGCTTATGAAAATCCAATGAAATTAATAATGAAGGCAAGGTGCAATGTTTAATTACGACTAGTGTCAATTGAATTAATAGCAAATTCATCATAATAACTAGCTTTGGAAGGATTCTGGGAAAAGGTTGCTCTGTCTGTGTAAAATTGATTTAGCTTTTATTGGGAGGATTAGCTGCTTATAGACTGAGTAATTACTGAATATGGTCTGAATGAAAATTGGAAATGAAGAACAAACACACTAAAGTTTAGGACAAGCTGCATTCCACTGCCTGCATTATAGTTAGCTTTTCCATGCCGGATGATAGTATTTCACCACATGTATTGAATAATT
Source organism: Borostomias antarcticus (assembly GCF_949987555.1). Lineage (NCBI taxonomy): Eukaryota > Metazoa > Chordata > Actinopteri > Stomiiformes > Stomiidae > Borostomias > Borostomias antarcticus. The sequence continues at coordinate 10,789,401 of NC_140257.1, forward strand.
ACCGTCTACTGGACAGAGAATGATAATTATAATATATATATATATATCATCATATCATATTATGGCTGTGGTCTATAGACTTAAACCAGTGACTGAGATCTCGAACCATTTCCTTGTCCAGCAAAACATCAATATCCCTATTTTCAGATATTATAATAGGTAATATCTTAAAATGTCACACATTCAACGCCTCCCCTCAGTAACATTATGCCTCACCATCATACTCATATTTTACATTTAATATAACTGACATAGCAAAAAAACAACCTTCCTCTCTGCAGCAGAGAAATTCCCCTGTAAACAACCCTAGTAAATCTTGTCCAAGGGTTCCTGCACTGTGCTGTTATAAATCACCTCCCTGTCCATAGCCATGTTACTATAAATAGCCTGGGTTTTATAACCAAGCCTTTCCTAGGATGGCTGATCAGTGTAGCTTTAGTGTACGGGTGCATGCCTTTCTATTATAAAACAACTAGCCTAGCAACGGCTTCTTACACACACGAATCAATTGCTGCTTCATCAGCCCTTTCAGCCTAACTGGACTGAAGCTGGAGATGGCCGTGAGCTCGCTCATGCACAAATATGCCGAGCATTAATGACATTTCCCATACCTTCCCATACATTTCTGAAATTCCCCATACCTCGCAGAAAACCAAAGTGGCAGTGGTGTTTGGCGAGGAGAAGGAATTAGGGGAGTCATTAAGAAGATTGCACATTTCATGCCAATAGTGAGTAAAGCTCGTCGGCCGTTGAATCAATCAGGCAATATAGCTTACTATAGAGAGGAACATTTAAATGCACTACCATCATGTTTAGAGGGTGTAGTACCTATCCGGTGTAGAAGTATCAAATGAAGCCTATTCCCTGATAAATAAAAAGAAAGGAGAAAAAACAGCCTTGTTACGTTCCATCTCTAAGAGCAATCACAGCACAGACATTTGTTCAATACAATGAGATGATGGCTTCAGGCTCTTGGTTGTGTTGTTGCCTTTCTATTGATTTGGGGGGCAAAATCAAAATGTATCCAATGGGTGGGCTGCATATATATATATATATATATATATATATAACACCTATAGTACTCACTCACCTCCTGAAAACACATGCTGTCAATTTAATCTCAGAGCCTCAGAGAATCCCACGAGAGACTGGGGGAAATATATTTTAAGAAGATAATGTTGCTCGAGCTCAGAATGGCTTCCAGTGAAATATACTGTAGCTGATTGTCCTCCGCCCAAGATCTTACCAAGTAAACTTCATTTTAGGATTATGACAGTGTACTTCTTCAAGTGACAAGTGTGACAAATGCCTTTTAAAAGAGCCACGGAGCAGGAAGGCGTTGTATAGACCTCCGTGGTTACAATGGCACAGACATCTATTTTTACCCCCTCTGGCGTGTCTTGCTCTGATGTGTGTACTGTTTGCGTACATGCATCTGCTTTGCATACTGACTGCAGCGCCAAATGAGACCCCGGCTCGACACTAAGCCCACACACCTTGCTGCCGGCGTAGGAGGGGGATTGGATGATAAATCCCGGATAAATCATTTTGGACTTAAAGTTTTCAAATACAGCCTTCTGTGCAAGAGGGAGAGGATGTACAGTACGATATGCTTATCGCTATACTGTACATGGCAACTATGTTTTACGACAGCTGGCAGATAGATAAGAAGGTTCCAGCCCTCACCCCCCCCCCCCCACCCCCACCCCTCCGCCACCACAACCAAGAGCCGACTCCAACTAACGATCCTTCACAAATTAAAAAGCTCTAGCCATGAAACCAGTGGCATCCTCTGTCGCATCCATCAGTGTTTGCCTGTCGGAGGTTCAGTCAGCGCTGGAACAGGGCTAATCCTGTGGATCTGCTCCGACTCCCTGACAAACGGAAACTGACGCCACAGGCTTAGGCAAGAGACAAAGAGATCAGAGGGCAAATTGTTCATTAACGTGAACAAGCACGCTTTGAAACGTATGTCATTATTGACAGTCACGGCGGATAGGGAGCGTCTATTTACTGTATAATGATATTGCAGCAGTATGTACATGTTGGAATGAGATGAAATGTCTCACGCATATCTCACACAATCACAGTGTCCAAGCCCCATTCCATTCTCAACTAGAAATGGTGCTCAGAGAGCACAGACCTCCGCCCCTGAATGCATTTCATGGCTCTGTGCGTTAATTGAGTTTGATGCGGAATTCTGCTAATAAACAAACAAACCAAGAAACGGCTTGTGGACCCGCCCCGTGATTCAGATCCGCTTCGAAATGTAATGGGTTCTAAGTTGGGCCATGCTACACCCTTCGACCGAATTTCATGAAAATCGGTCTAGTAGTACGTACGTATACGTACGTAAGTACGTACAGACACACGCCACCGAAAACATTACCCCTCGCCCTGTGCTGTCGCTGGGGCGGAGGTAAATATCCCTGTCTTACAGACATGAGCATACATAGTAAAGAAGGTGGTAGACTGTTTCTATTGCAGGCGAGGTTAGTACATGGCAGCTCTTTCTGTTCCCTACTGACTGAGTCCTCTCAGAGCATTTTCCAAGGTTGATCAGGTCTGCTTGGCATTCTGAAATGGTATTGGTCACGGCGGTTTGAGAGCTGAAGAAGCACCTGACTCCTGCTGCTGCTCAATCTCCACTGTGTCATAAGCATCCACACACCACTGTGCAGAATCCATCTCTCAGATGCTGCGGGTGAGCCCTAATGACATTGGGGTGAAGTGTCTGAAATGATTCTGCGCGGAAATACCTTGCACTGCTCTTAATATAAATTCACGGGTCAAAAATTGTAATCACGGGTCAAAGATCACAGATGTAATCACAACTGTTGAATTAAAGGATTTTTTTTTTTCATTCTGGTTTCTCTGGTGGAGGGGGATAACCCCATGCCCCAGTTTCAATATTTGCTCTATCTTCTTTTTTATTTCAGATTAAGAGGGTTTTTCTTCTTTGGGATGGGTTTAGCAGCTAACATCAAGCTCAAAGAGCCTTGAGATGCTTTTTTTCAAAATTGTCTCTGAGCATAACTTCCTCTCACTAGTATGTTACCAATGCTATCATACAGGAAGAACAGTATGCCAGTCAGGCTTCTCTAAACACTTGTTTGTGCTGACACAAGCAGATCCCAAGCTAGGATAGATAGCTTGTTTGTGGATGCTAACAAAAAATGATTTGTTTCTCAGTAGTGGTACTGTTGTATGATTTAATACGTGGTTATTTGTCCTAGAGCCTTGGCTTCATGTCCTTCTACCAACAACATTCATCAATGCCATTGGTTGCCTGTGTCATGTTAAGGGTGTGTGTATTAGCCTACCATTTTGAATCTAAACAACATACTCATTACAAATGTCACTACTATCATCACCCATATCTAAGATCCTGTAGTTCTGGTGGATGACATTTTGACGTTTACCACATACATGGAACAGTTTACAATACAATACCAAGACACCTCTTCTGAAATGTTTACTGCTACAGTACATTATGTGCCACAAATATGTCAGTTAGCTCACCATGCAGGAACCCTTTAGAAAAACCATAACATGCTTCCTATTCATCATGCCAGAATTAAAGAACCTTTTAATTAACTGCATCCCTCTCTTAATTAACATTGCTGCTGTCACCAACTGTCACACCCTATTAGTTCAAGTGCATGTTCACAAAATAATTATTTCCATTCAACTCATGCAGTATCATGCACTGACTGACAGGCTTCCCCTCTCTCTTGCTCCGTGATTCAACCACACCGCCATTTAATATAATCTATCCACTACTGGATGAAAAGTCAAGCACCGGTCGCAACACAAACGCTACACGCTAAACGCAAATCCTGTTGTGCATGTCTTCAGAAATAACAGAGTTTAGCAACCTTGCCCCAGGACCCACGGGTGGAGGTATAATGCAAATAAAGTGTGCTAGCGCAGCAGTGGAACGTTCTGGTATGGTAATGCGCTGCGTCCCAGTGGGTGAGGATACAGTGAAGTGGGCTGTTGAGGACGCTGCTGCTGTGTAGACTGGGGAGGTTAGGGGAGTTTGTGCGGAACCGGTCAGTGTGTGCTTGGCACATGTACAGTAAGGTTAGATGGCTCTGGGGCACACTAGAGAGCTCGTTATGCTCAAAAAATGTGGAGGGAGTGACTCTCACTTCGCTGTCTGCTAAGGAGCCCGGCCAAACAATCTCAGCCCACATTGCTGCACCTCATACAATGTGTAGGCCCTTGTACGCTGGTGTGAACAGCAGCTAAACTCTGACATATGTCCCCTGAGCGGTACCAACGTGCTTTCAAGTGGTATATTGCTCTAGTGAGCATGGTTACATGAAGATCTACTGCAGTGTGGAATGTGATTAAACCAATGTTACAAGGCTTACAAGAGTGCAATCAAATATCAAGGTTATCAAGGGAACAGCAGATCTAGGTTATTGAAAATAGGTTCATAAAAAACCCAAACTGTACTTGTTATTTGACTGTGTATGTTGTATTAGGCGAGTACAGTACATTAACCTGGTCTTCAAATCGGCTTTTGGATCAGCAATTAATATATGCTACAATATCATAAATGTATTCTGTCTTATCGGCCTCTCTCTTATAGCATGTGTTAACTTGGTAAGCTGATGGAGAGAGAGGCTTCGTCATTGTTGGAGGGGGTGATGGGGAGATGAAGGAAGCGAGGCTTATCAGAGCATTGCCATGAGTTAATGTCACAGGTTTTAGCTGAGAGGATGTTTACTGGCCCACTTTAATTGAATCCCTCATGCATTTTACACGGCCATTAAGGGCAAGACTCTGCCTAATTAGTTAACTCAAGCCTATTGCCTTGATGACAGGTCCACCGCACCAAAGGACTGTGTAATAGGGAAAAATGCTCCACGTCAGTGAAACACTGCTTAAAGTGTTCTTGATAGGAGCTTGATGAGAAAGGAAGAGTCACATTTATGAGCACTGGCATTGTACAGTAAATGTAAAAAACAAAAGTAGTAATTAAGGAGATCGAAAGTCACATTTTTCTCTGAATATCTTTGTTGTGTTTGCTAATTGGATTCTGACTGTAGACTGAGAGAAATGTATTTTTGAGGAGGACCTTTGAAGTACTGCCAGTAGCCCCAGTGAAGCCTTTGTGTCTTTTGCGTTCAGCAGCCTTATAAAGTTCCTGGCATGGCCTAATGAATTACTTGCAGTCTGGATTGAAGCATTGACTCAGAATGGGTAGAGAGTTCCAGTACTACCCAGGGACCAAGGACCACACTCCTAGTCAAGAATCCACACACTCTTACACACACAGGATCAGATCTGGGCGAGCTTCCTTGAAATTGAATGAGAATTCCCATGGTTTAGGTTCAGAGCATCTCTGATATAATGAGACACTTGTGGTTCACCATTACTGCCCTGCTGGCTACGTTTAGCTAGTAGCTGTCATTCTCTGACTGGAATCCACAGAGGCTTCGCAATTGAGGGTGAACATCACAAATAATCAGCATTTAGAGATGTGACAGGATGGGGTTTGAGGGGCATAACCCACTTTTTTTTTTTAAAGGAATGGGAATAAATCGCTCTCCAGCTGAAACGGCAGATAGCAACATGATGATGCTGGAGTATTTGCATGTTCGCTCAGACTTGTGAAATGTGTTCAGTGTGAAATGTGTAGCATTATATTATTGAAGCCCTTTTCTAGTCAGTTACTTGACCATATTTTAACTTGAAAGCTCCCCTCTGTGAGCATACCGTACAGTAGTTAGTGAAGTTAAAACTTTCAAAGTACATAACTCGGGACTAACTTTTTTGGTTTTGTAATTATGATTCCAATATCAGAGAACTGCAGGGTGTTTGCTCAGATGCTGATGGCTCTACAAAACAAATTAAGAAGGTAATTCGAATTTGAGGAATAGACAGACAGATTGGAACCTTTCTCTCTACGCTCAGTATTTCAATGACCTTCCAGCATTATGAAAATCGCACCTCTTGCAGCTGCTCCTAGTAATGTACTTATTCAAGTCCAGTACGCTAGCTCTGACAGGAGTGCTAAGTCTGAGAAGAGATCGGTAATCTTGACACGTGTGAATACAACGCCCGGCTACTTCTCACTGTGGAGAAAATAACATGTTTTGTGCCGGCCGCAAAAGTACCCGATGTACTGAATTGCTGATGTGTGGACCCAGGGTATTAAGCAGTGCACCTCACTTCCCAGTGGGTGAAAAACTCCTCTGCCTGATCGATTGTGTCCTAGTGACTTCCACTTCACCCAGGGTCCATATATTAATGACAGAAATGTGCTCTCACCACAACTAATTTGCTTTAGGAAGAAATTATCTTTCCCTCGGGTGACTGAGGCTTATGCTCTGAAAATGGTATTCTAGTGATGACCATTGACCCCTGTAAAATAAGCATGGTGATGTCTTTACCTCCGATCCAGCGACAACAGATGATGTTTTCTGTGGCATATGTTGGTTTGTTGGTTGGTTGGTTGGTTGGTTGGTTCGTTTGTTCGTTAGCAGGATTATGTATAAAATGTACATTACATTTTGGAGTGGATCCGAATCAGTTGCAGAGGGTTATGGCGGGGGAAGTGAATGACGAGGCTGTCCATCTCATCCAGAATGGTGACATCATAGGGGTACTGGGGGGTGTGAGGGGGAGAGCCCAGAGTGCACTGAACCGCCCCCGCCTGCTCTGACCCCAAGGCTGCCCATTTATCTCCATTTATTCTGACTTGTTTCATGGCACGATGACGAAGATCAACTGCTTTGAATTAGCTATAGTAGCTGTGCTTGTAGCTAGGTAGATTACTGCTGTCAGTCCTGTCATATCGACAGTAGCTAGCTAGTTAGTTGGCATTTCATTTTGCCATGGGAAGTATTTACCCATACATACTCTGCCTGACCTTGTTGTGGGCCATTTCTGCAGAGGCAGTAGTAGTTGCACTTCAATAATCCCCATAGTTACTTCAAAAATAAGTTTTGCTTATCAATGAAAACCTGATTTGAGCTGTACATGCTGCGACATGCTTGATGGGCAGAGGTACGCACTCTCTGAGCGACCTTTTCTAGTTGAATGCACTTTTATTGCTTTGACAGCAGTAGCTCGAGAGGTAGAGCGGCCGGCTTGGGATTGAAAGGTCTTGGCTGTGTGCTGAAGGTTCCTTGAGCAAGACACTGGGCTCCAAAATCGCTCACGTTCGACACGGTGGAGCAGTTAGCAAGAAGGACTCAGGGCCTTTCTGTGCAAAGTTTGCATGTTCTCCCTGTGCTCAGAAGAGTTTCCCCCCATAAAGAACCCAATAAGAAAAACATGCAGAAGAACAGTTCGCTAACGCTGTCCGTCCCTGACAAAGATGGTCAGGAGCACTTGGATTGGTCCCCGGGCACGGCTCATGCACACTGCCTACTGTCTGCTCCCAGCTGCCCTTGGGGGAAGGACGACGGGATGGGTTAAGAGAAGGAGAAGAATTTAATCGGTGGACGCTCCAGTCATTTGTTTGTGTGTGTTGTTGCGTTGCCGCCTACACTGTGTGATGTGTGTTTCACCGCATGATCAATAAAGATCTAGAATAATAAAGAATAAAGAAGCTATTGTCATTCGCATTTCCATGGCTAATAAAACTTTGAGAGTATAGGAGTATCACAGTCGACACAAGATGATACCAAAATCTTGAGATTACGACAATATCTCAAGGGTGTTGTCTGTCCAACTTGCCTACGTGTGCCTGTATGGGTCTGTTTGCCATCTGATTGTTCAGTCAAATGCCCTCAGACTCCTCTCCCACAGGGCATATTTGCAGAAAGACATACAGTTTACCTCTCCTGTATTTGAAAGTCCCTTGAGCAGAATTCCTGTAAAACCAACACAAGCATTCGCTTTTCTTCATGTAGTTTTGGGACCACAGCTTTGACCATAAATTCCTGCCCTATACTGAACATTGAGCTCAATACGAAAATAAGAATAATACTTTTTCTTACCAAATACCAAATATATACTGTATATACCAAATATAATAATGTTCTAAGTACTTATGAACAACTTCATAGAGAAGGGACAGTCACCTTCAAGAACCGTGTCATGTACTATATGTGATGTCATTGATGACTCATTTAGAACCCCTGTATGTAATGGAGGCTCTGATGTTTTTTAAGTAGGGGCCTACATTTGATTTCCCTTAAGGGACACTTAGCAGATGACCTTCAGAGATGTTTAGAACTAGTAAAAACACTCGTCTGCTCAAATCAACCACGCTGGGAACTTTCATTATGGCCTGATACAAAGTTGGGGCCTGCAGTGGTCGAGCCGCCACCTCTGTCTGAGAGTGGAAATGTATTCAGGCAGACTAATCAATAATGGATGATGTTGCATTTCACACGAGGGAGAATGGAGGAAAAGACACACTGTTAAGGGCCTTGCAAACCTGAGAGTCCAGCTCCCTCTAGTTGACGATTTTGTTTGTCAGAAATGTAGATGCAACTGCTAAACGATTAGCACAATGCACAATCAATATAGATATACAATGTTTCGGATATGCTGACAGAGAATAACACACATAGCTATATACAAAAGGCAGGGTTATTGGTGACCAATCATCCCTGCATTGTTACAGTGTGTTATTCTCTGTCAGCATACAGTACAATATACCTGAAGGTCACTGAACAAAGCGTGTATCTATTAAACGGATTCCTTTGAGAGAGTGAAGACAGTCTGCGAGTGCTTCTGTTTACTTTATTATACAGTACATACTCCACCTACAGTACACACCTGTCACTAAGACTGGATTCAGGGGTGCAATAGACTCTTTTATCTACAACCATGCCTCCAGAAAGAGGAACAGACACAAGGCCACACAGAGTATGATACTGCTTAGAACTTACAGAAGTCACATCAAGATATCGATTCCAAGAAACGTTCCAAGAAATGATGCATCTATGTGGCCATTGTAATATGCAATGTACTATTCTGTTATCTTTTCCTCAATTTGGTTGCAGTCCGCGTCTCTGCAGTGATGTGTCTCTCTTTGAACCCCCCCACCCGTCCTGCATAGCATTGGAACCACGGCTTAGATCCCGATGAAACCCAATCTCTTGGCTTCAGTGTGCCCTCTAAAGATCTCACCATGGATTGGCTGAATCAGCCCGCTCGTCTGTGATAGCCCGCCTCTTCCTCTCCCTAGGGTGCCTGGGAAACTGGACCCTCACTGGTTTAACCACCGTCGTCAGTAAGCTCAGGAGAACCTTCTTGCCACCAGCAGTCTTCAAGACCAGCAGGAGGTCACAGTGAAAACACCTCGGTTGGAAGCTCTCGTCTGATTTTCGGAGGATGGGTTCCCCGGAGGAGGAAGGGCCACGCCCGCCCTCTGATATCACAGTGTTTGGGGCCAACTGCACCCTCCATGGCCTCAGTCACATCTTCCTGCCCGGCGGGGTGACCGTGAGACGGCTGCTCTGGGCCACGGCGTTCAGCAGCTCTCTGTCCATCTTCCTCTACCAAGTGGCCGGCATGGTGATCTTGTACTTCCAGTACCCCCACGTCACCATTCTGGACGAGATGGACAGCCCCGTCATGTACTTCCCCGCCATCACCCTCTGCAACTACAACAGATTCCGCAAGTCTGCGATACGGAGGAACGACATCTTCTGGATGGCGGGGCTCCTGGGCGTGGAGCAGGGCGACTTTGACGAGTTCATGGCCGCTGTGGGGCAGCCCACGGACAACAGCAAGTTCTTCCCCAGCAAGACCTTCAACATGCTGGAGTTCGTGCAGAGGGCCAGCCATAATATCGAGGAGATGCTGCTGGACTGCAAATACCGAGGCAGGGAATGCGGAGCGGAGAACTTCACGACTGTGAGTAATTGAGCCGTCCCCCTCGCCTCCGGTGGACTGACGGTTGACTGAAGTGGATTATCAGAGTTAAACCCTCCAGGACACCAGATCAAGACTCGGATTGTGAATTAATGAATTATATGTACTGTAGTTTAGGATCTATCTAATTATTGAGGATGAATTATTTTGAGTTTTAAGCGTTTAAATTATTTATATTGTTATGATAAACCGAGAGGGATCAGTCAATGAGGTACTCACTGCTAATTATTCAATCACCAACACAGAACATTTAACTACGGCCTTATTTGGGGTGTGGATGCGCCCAAACTGCTCCAAGCAGGCTACAGGCGTTGGACATAAATTGAATTTACCCACACGTCATGAGCTACATATTGTCACTTTAAGTATAAATGTAGAAATGAAAGTCCCAGTTTATTACTTTGTGGCATTGAGTGTTATCAGGAGATATATTATAGACTGACACGCTGGGTTAAATCAAGAGAAGATTTTGAAGATATGCCAAAGCACTTGGCAAGAAAGCGAAGATGATAGTGAGTGTCTGATTTAAATGCTTTAATTTGAGCATTTTAATTCAGTCAGTTATAATTGAAGTGAAGTTTGAGTGTCAGAAAGGAGGCAATATGCGCGCAGAGATGCAGCCTAATATCAAAGCTGAATGCACGCGAATAGGTTTTCAGATCATAGCATTTAGAATATGTCTCCACAAAGGAGTCCAGTCATAGTATATTGATTAAATGTTATGTACTGTAAATGAAAAGTATTGCAACATTCAAAATATCTTGTTTTGGAGCACATATGCAGTTTTCAATAGGCTATTGTGGGGTTATGCCAGCCCCTGGACCCCCATGCAAGTACTGGATTCTTTCATACAGTAATTTTCCCATCTCACAGTCATTTTTTTAACCTCACTCTTTTATGAGTCATTTTCTCCTTGCACATTAAGTAATAGCCTTGTTTCCAAAAGTGTAACTTGGGTGAAATGTAAACTGTTATAGTGCCATATGGCCCCCCAAGTCTCTACTGAGATCGTGCACCATGCATTATGAAGCAAACATATGTTGTTTTCAATAACAGTAGTGGCTTTTAACACTTCGCTTCTATCCCTGCACTGTAAGTGCCATTGAAATCTTTTAATCCTCATTAAAGCGTCCTCGTTATCTTAACTACAGTAGACAAATTCTCAGATGTTTGTAATATCAAACACCAAGATACATTTAAGTCTCCTGAAATGAAAACATTTTGATTTTAACACTACTGTCGCCTGTCGGACTGTCATTTCTGCTTCTAGATGCTTCTAGATGTTTCTGTACACCAACACCCTGCTGAGGATAAAATCATGTCAGCAGAATTTGAATGGAACTTAATCGTCCTGCGGATAGAGACAGGGGAAGGATTGTATTTCGATGAAATGGGCCATTGATTTGAGTGATGAAAGCCCAGCACCAAGATGGGCTTGTCCTGCTGCGCAGGCTCTTTGAGACCTGGCAGAAGTGAACCTGGGATGCAAATGACTTATCATAATTACATAGGAGCTCCACAATGGCCATTAAGACATATTTGTGTCAGAGACAAAGGTTGAAATTGATCAATTATGCCTGGCTATTTAAGGTGTGCCAGATGAGACACCAATACGAGTCCAGTTCATCTTCCAACATTCAGTTCAAACAGTATTAAAGAGGTATGGAAGCATTCTTGAGCGCTGGCATATTATGTCCTCAAAGCCAATGAAAAATCCCATTATTTTCCTTATAACCTTAAAGATTACATGCAATTATATGAATAAAGAGAATGAGCAGAACCATGAGGTTTGACTGTGTTCTGAGGAACGACCTTGGCTTATCACATACTTATGAACGAAGGGCGAATTTCAGCTAAATGTCAGAAATTGGAGAAGCTCAGAGGGCCTAAGTATAGAGGGGGCTAATTAAATATTCATGGAGCTCTCAAGAGCTGCCTGAATTACCTTCCTTGGCCTGTTGGTCTGACAGGGGCAGACTCAGACAGGCAGGTTCCCTCACAGACCAGGTACTCTGGGATAGAATTCAGATTACGTACCTCTATACGGTGACAATTTCACTGGCATGGTTTAATGCTTCTTGTAATGCTTCGAAAATGGAACTGCTTTGTTAAATCTGTGCTTTCTCCTTCATTCTGTCTAGAGTATTTCTATTTTACATAAAAGCTAAACTAAACTTTATTGAGACTAGTATCTAATTTAACTACATACATTTGACATTGGACTGGTTGACATTGGACTAGCTGCATTGCCTTGCCATCGTTGTGTGGCAGAGAGGAAAGAGAAGAGAGAGGATTGGGGGTTGATCAAGCTAAGCTGTACTATTAGCATTGGGAAAGAGCAAATTTTTGAACTAATGAGCTGGATAGGGGTGCAGTAACATTGGGAAATCTCTGAGATAATAAATATCAGACTAAGAGTAATTATTGCCTCTGCAAGAAAGGGTTGCAGTAGGTTTTTTTTGGGTGCTGGTATTCACTGGAGGAGAAATGGTGTCTAAGATGTTGGCTGATGGTACAGTGGATGTACAGTATGAGAACAGTTGCCATGTGCTACATTGACATTGGATACAAATGTCCTTCAACTGCAATTCCATCACAAAAACACCACAAAACGACCACTGAACATTGCACTTTTTTTTCTTTCTTTTTTTTTTTACAGTGCTCAAATACAACAGAACGGCAGTCTCATGGCATTAATCAATTGGTCTACTGTACACTGGACGAACTGCTCTGTGTGTAGAATATGGACTCTCATTAAGGTATATCTCATTCAGATATTTTATCAATTGTAATGACACACAAACAGAGGTGACACAGATGAACATACAGTAACACACACACGCACACGGGAGCGGTCGCCAAAGAAATATCGCAGAAGAAGTATCCTCTCGATCCAAGCTGTCCTCCTCCAAGAGCAGCCAGGCACAGCGGGCGGCCCTTCAGCGACGCTCGAGGACCAGCCGCTCGTGTCCCCGTGTCTCCGTCTCGGTCAGGGACAGGATAGAAGAGCAATCTGTTCTGTTCTGCATGTCTTTATATTGGGGTTCTTTTTCGTGCGGGGGGGAAACCCATGTGAGCACGCGGAGAACATGGAAACTCCACACAGAAAGGCCCGGGAGAGGATTCCACCTGAGCACCGATGGGCCCAGGGGAGAACGTGCCAGCAGCTTGTCATAGAAATTGTAGTTTCATCACCTCCTTTTGTAATTCACCACCTCCCTCAACCTTTCACATAGCTGTGCTAACCTAATTCATGACAGGATGACCTCCAGGAGGTCAACACACCTAGACGTTGAGTACTCCAGAATAATCATCCTTTGTCCCTTTGTCCCTTTGTCCCTTCACGTACAATGGGTTAGCCAATCACATCCTGGAAGCGCCATACCTATGTTTTGCTTGAATATAAGGCCGCGCAAGACCAGACTGGGGCACTTCACTTGGATAAACTCCAAAAAAAAGTCCTTGCGCTCGTATGTTTTCTCAATAAACCAGACTTGACCTTTTTGAGCGAATCTTGGCAAATCCTTTTTGACTAGATCAGTTAAAAATCCATTACAAGCTCCATATTGGGAATCGAACCCGGGGCCTTCTTTCTCCAAGGCGGCAGTGCAAAGCACCATGCCACCATGCCACACATTAGTCATCATCGCATACTGTACCAACATGACGTTCACCTACAGCTATGCGAAATGTCAACTTTCTGCCGCAGACCTCTTTAAAGTGTGTCAATCCGAGTTAGATTAAGTGTTACCTCTCTCTCCAAACTTTAACAGGGCTGTTACGGATTTGTCAATTTTGGAGCAGAGCCCTATTTGATTAACAGAGTGAATCTGGTGCCGCCCAATCATTGCATTGCATAGTGTCTGTCTGAGCCGGACTGTGATCGATGGCCTCATTAGTACTTGAAGGCGTCGGCTTTCAGCTCAGCCCCACTCACGGCTTTGGTTGAGAGCCACCAGATACCCCCGGCAAAAATAAATCACCTGCCATCAAAACACGCAGCACTCCCCGCCGAAGCCCGCCGTAATATCTTCGCTATCGATCGCGGGTTTTGCACACCGGCGTGCCAGTGCCTCAACAGAGGGGTTAATACTAACACGTTTATCCTGAACCCGTGCGGTCTGCTCTAAGTTCTTGTCGGGGGGATTTGTCTACTCACATCCTCATAGGGAGGCTAAGAGGACATTTCGGAATTGAATTAGAGTCTGACGGCAGTGTGTGGTTTTACCCACTGTGCACGATTGCTGGTCGGTGCTGGTCTAGGCTTCGTAAACGGCTCAGGCTGTGCTGTTGATATCCCCGCTGTAATACAATGCATTTAATGCAAGCTGTCCAGGGGGGGAGGGGGGTGGGGGAGAATGTCACCTCTGACCCCTGGGAATGACTCATTCTGAATACAGACCCAGGACAGAAACCTCAGAGGGAGCAGAAGGAGGAAGGAGAACCGAAGAGGGGTTGAGACGTGACGCGGTGGTGACTCAGCCCAGCTGGGCGCTCAGCCAGCGGCAGGCTGTTGAACAACTGGAAGCAGGCGTCGCTGGAGATGAAGGACAGGAAAATGCAGAGGAACTGGAAATTAGTATGCTGTCTAGAGCATAAGGAGAGTTTGAGATAGGAGGAAGGTGTGCACGCAGACACACACACACACACACACACACACACACACACACACACACACACACAACATAGACAAAACCCGTACAGGGGACAGGACAAAGCGTGCCTGATAGGAAATACTAACTTCGTTTGTCCCATTATTCTCTTGAGAGAATAGGAGCCACAGTTACTGTAAGAACATTATTGGCAGCTACTGTAGACCTTTGGCTCTGCAGACTAATCGTGCAGGAACGCATGACTGCAGTACGGTACCATGGAGCCTGTTCTGCTGAGTTGCACATTGGCGTAGAGTAGACTATTTATTGTAGATTGGGAGGGGGGGGGGGCAGTTGACAGAAGCCCTTAACTTAATTAGCTTGTGAGGTCGAGACATTTAACCCATGCATTGTACAGTAAATCCATCCCAAGCGAATCAAATTCTGTCCGTCGTTATAGATGACCTGTGTTTTGAGATGGCCTCTTCTTGTCCGACTTGTTAATTTTCAAGTCGTTCTTAGACAGATTCTGAATGGGTAGAATCACCTGAGCCAACCTTTTGATATCAAATTACCTTTGCTCTAGAGTTTCTTCTCATGTCAATATTTTGCTTTGGTTTCCACTAATGGCCTCTGTGGATCTATACCCTGCTCTCTCAGCCAATAAGAAGGCATTTCCAGCACCTTCTACCATATTGTGTATCTCTTTTCAAGTAAGTTGAGATTCCCCCTGCAGCACGTCACTGTAAAAGGGAAGTTGGAGATGAGGCATTGCTGGAAAGTTCACATCATTTTGACCTCACCTTCCAATTCGATCAGTTGGACTGATGAGGTAGCGATGCTACACAGCATGGGTTCCCAAACTCCATCAATGTGGGCCTCCCCTCCAAAAACGGTGACACACCCGCGCCCCCCAAATTTGTCCATTTTGCAAGGCAGCGTTAGCTAGCCCATAACGTTACACAGTTAAGTTAGCTCGGTGGCACCTGTTGCTAGTTAACGTTATGACGTTTTCGCACAATACATTCATGCCTGCGGGGGGAGGCTCTCTCTGCACTATCCACAAATTTTGTATACATCTCTCCCATTATTTAATTAGATCTTCTGACCTTTAAAATCACGTTTCATTCATAAAAACCATAGAAAATTCCAAAATAAAAAATATTTTCCTTTTTTTTTCTTTACTAACCATCGTTCCGCGCCTCCCCTAAATTTCTTTGGGGCCCCCCAGGGGAGGCCCGCCTCACAGTTTGGGAATGCCTGCTATACAGTACATTTAGATGAGACAATTAAATATGTTTTTATGCTAAAGGTTAAGGTGTGAAATCTCTGTTGCTATGAGCGCTCATCTCATGCAGTAGTCTCTGATAAGTCTCCTGGAATCCACATGATCCTTTTTTATTAATAATTTTTACATACAGTACCTGCTGAGTGTAGCCTGGTTAATATCAAATGGTGGGCCTATTCCGTGTTGTGTTTGTGACACAGTCTTCTTCATTGTAAACCAATGTTCATGAAAGATACATGAATCAGTTTTAGGCCTCTATCAAAGGATGACTGCGCTTCTGTCGAGTAAGCAGAATAGTGTGGCTGATGACAAAAACCTGGAAAAGTTTCAGCCGAACAACCCAACCATTGGAACATGTTGGGTGTATGTGTGTGTGTGTGTGTGTGTGTGTGTGTGTATTTGTGTGTGTATTTGTGTGTGAGTGTGTGTGTGGGGGGCTGGGGGGGCTCAGAGGACGCCTGATGTGAGTAATGGATGTGTTGGAGAGAAAACTCGAGGAGAGAGTCTATCAAAGTGTGACTGCAGGCTGTGTTCGGACCGCTTGACTGACAGAACGGTTCTGTTACCTCCGATGGATTGTGCCTGCTCTGGAACCGGGGGGAACAAGAGGGCGTGCGAAGGCAACAGCATCTGTTATTTATTGATACAGACCGCCTGTGCTCGCCAGCGAGCCCCCCCGAGGGGAATGCACAGGCGCTCAGAGACCCAGCGATGTCCGCAATTTGATTTTCTGAGAAGTAATGCTGAGTCCTGTCCTCTCCTACCTGCGAAACACACTGGATGGGAGGGGAGGCAGCCCAGTGAGCTGAGAGCGCTCGTTCTATTACCCAGGCTACAACCTTGAAAGGGCTCCTGGTTGGGTGGTGTCTCGTAAGGCGTTTCATGAAAACATGTTGGTTGCTTGAGCGTGCAGTGAATGCTTTTACAAAAATTTAATTATCTATGTCGACTTAAATCCGGAACATCCTTCCATGCCATTTAACATTTTTATTTTTTTATATATTTTTTATTTTATTTTTTATGATGACAAGTATCCCCACTTCCTATTACAGTACATTTATATGAATAGGATCACAACAGGAACTTTGAGTCTTTGATATCCGTGCTCTCCTTGCTGTAGCAGACCCATATCCTGTAGCAGACCCATATCCTGTAGCAGACCCATATCCTGTAGCAGACCCTGTAGCAGACCCATATCCTGTAGCAGACCCTGTAGCAGACCCATATCCTGTAGCAGACCCATATCCTGTAGCAGACCCATATCCTGTAGCAGACCCATATCCTGTAGCAGACCCGTATCCGAGTGGCTGTGCTGCCTCCCTCAGGATATTCCAGGTTAGGTCCATGTAGAAACAGGCCACTAGATGTCACCCTCCACTCAGGAAGAGGTGAGGGTCACTCTCCACTAGCAGGTATCTTTCTAAATTACAGGACAGGGGGTGGGGGTGGGGGTGGGGGTTCTTTATTCGGCCACACAGTGGCACACACATTGCACACATAATGAGAGGCGACACAACACAGACACATGCAATTTTGGGGTGTCGCCGGGTGGAAATTGCTCCCTGCATTTCTACCATCCAAGCTGTCCTTCCTCCTTGGACAGCCAGGAGCAGTGGGCAGCCATTCTTCATGGCACCCAAGTGCTCAGCTCATGGCAGTCCAAGTGCTCAGTCCAGGTCTTGATCAGGGACCGGACTGAAGAGCATCTGTTCTTCTGCATGTTTTTCATATTGGGTTCTTTGGGAGGACACCCTGCAGAGAAAGGCCCGGAGACCTTCTTGCTGTGAGGCAACAGTAGTAGGTACTACGCTACTGTGGCTCACATGAGTGATTTTGGGGTTCGGTGTCTTGCTCAGACACAACCCCGGCAACTGGGATCGAATCAGGGACCTTCTACCTCCTGAGCTACCATTGGGTTCTTATTTGGGTAACTGCGGTGTTCACGTGGTAGATGTTGCCGTCACTCTACACATCATAGATGTTCTGTGTGTTCATTGAAATGCTAAACACTGCACCACGTGTATTGAGAAATACATTGATTTGGGATTAGCTACTGTCTGGTGATATTACAAGATTGTGCTGTAGTACTGTAGATATATTTCAGTTTTTCATTCTTTCTCTTCTCCACCTCCCTCCTGTCTGTCTCTGTGTATCTGAGTTGAGTCTAATTGCTGCCGGGAAAGTGTGTGTGTGTGTGTGCGTGCGCGCACTTGTGTGTGTGTGTGCGCTTGTGTGTGTGTAGCATTCTCACTGGTGCTTGAAGGAGCTCTCTCCACTACTCACTCCAAACTCTGTCCCCTTAATGAGTCTGGTGGGGTTTGACTGAGCTGTAAGAGAAAGGAATGTATTTCTCCTTGATATTCATGAATAGTTGAGCTGCTCTCAAGGTGCGGACAGCTATGGAAAATCAAGTTATAATCCTATGACTTTCCCTGTCCTTCCAGTCTTGTATAACTTGTGGTGTGGTAAACAATCATCTCCCTATTACAGTCGTAAAGCCTGTAAATTGGCAATAAAAGAGATATCTGGTAGCTACATTTACCTCAGAGGACAACAATGGAAATGTTGCCATAGAAATGGAATGCCCACAGCAGTTAGTTTTGCGGAATAATTTCAGTGATGCCCTTTCAAAGCTCCTATAACTCAAATGACTCATCACTAAGATGAGTTAACAAAGAAAGAGGCAATTGAAAGTGTTTGACCAATCGTAGCAGACAGTGAATAGGCTAACTGATTTATGAGCTGGGATTGGAATGTGTTGTATGGGGACAATGCAGCCAAATGGTGTCTGGAGAATATTCTTTAACACTCAAGAATAACTACCCCTTATAAATAGTTAATAGATCATCCACAAACTGTTAGCTAATGAGTTATTAATGATGTGTTAAACATTTGTTAATAGTAATTAATGATTTACAACTATCCCTTTTAAATAGTTAATAGATGATCCACAAATGGTTAATGGGTTATTAATGACTTATTAAATGTTTGTTAATAGTTGGTTAATTGTTAAAACGTTATTCTAAAGTTGCAACTATTCCTGATTTACTAACATTAGTGCACAGTGCTGGTGGTTGTTCTCTTCTATCTATCCTTCCATCCATCTGTGCACTGGTGTTAGTAAATGAAGAATAGTTGCGGCTTTAGAATAACGTCCCAAAAGGGTCTATAACTAATGAACAAGGTATTATCAAATATATTTACTAACTTTGACATATTGATTTGTTACTTTTAAACATGTATTAATTTGTGTTTACATGGGTCCCCTGATGGAAGGCCAGATTGGGCCTTAACAAGTCATTAGTATGTAGTTTATGAATCGCTTGTTCATGATCTATTAACTATTTATAAGGTGTAGTTTTAAATCATTAATTAATTTATTATTAACAAATAAATTATTATGAATAACTCCTTACATAACAGTTTGTGGATGACCTATTGACTATTTATAAGGGATAGTTGTAAATCATTAACCGACTATTAACAAACGTTTAACACAAATAAACAAATACCTGTATGACAAATAAGACAAATAAAATACAGGAATAAAAGTTACAGTGCAGTGTATGAATGAATAATTATTTGATTTAATAAAAAGCAGTGGCAAAAAGAAAAGTCTTCAGTCTTGATTTAAAAGAACAGAGTTGCAGCAGACCTGCGGTTTTCTGGAAGTTTGTTCCAGATATGTGGAGCATAAAAACTGAATGCTGCTTCTCCATGTTTTGTTTTAACCCTGGGGACAGAAAGCAGGCCTGTCCCAGACAACCTGAGAGGTCTGGATGGTTCATAACGTAGCAGCAGATCAGAAATATATTGTGGCCCTAAACCATTCAGTGCTTTATAAACCAACAGCAGTATTTTAAAGTCAATTATTTGACAGACAGGAATCAAGTGTAAAGACCTCAGAACTGGAGTGATGTGATCCACTTTCTCAAGCAGCAGCGTTCTGAATCAGCTGCAGCTGTCTGATTGATTTTTTAGAGATCTGTAAACGCGCCGTTACAGTAGTCAAGCCTACTGCCTAGCCTGTCAGCAGGCCACCATTTATTGATAAATCCGCGGCACTGTCCATGATGCTGAAATAGAACACCTTATTGTAGTCGTAAGTTTCCCCTTGGATCTGTCTTACATCTCCATTCAGCCTATAGGGGCCCACTATGAGGTCCCCGCCCCCTTTGCAATGAACCATTAGCTCTGCCCCTGCTAAAATGTTAAAATTGAAACTGTTATGGTATTTCAAGCATCTGGGAAAAGAATGGTAAACATAGGCCTAACTGTTAAGGTGATTATTTATGGGTACAGTTCATGTCTCTTCAATTGGTTTTCAGATTTAGCATAAAAGCCCTATAACTCATGAGAGTAAAGAATACTGCGGACTATCTTTCATACCTGTTTTATATCACATAATAGATGTAGACATCTATACTCCATCTACTTGTGAGGTTGGGCTAGAAGGGGAAAGAGAAATCCATCAGGAGGTATTTTAAGAGCTTAAGAGTGTTATAGCTCTCTAGTGTTTTCTTGAACAGGTAATTGAGCTGCTTATCAAAGATCGACTTGCATTATAAAGAAGTATGTGTCTCAGTACAAACCTTATCCGTGGAGAAATCCAGCAGTCATCTGATTATTTACAGTTATGACTAGAGTGGGGGTATTGAGGGTTTAATACAGCGTGTGTGCGTAAATGCTCAGTGCAGAGAGACAGAAATAAAGCAAGGGTAAATTGAATGGAGAGTGATGTTGAAAGGACCCGTAGGGGAAGTCCATATTGACGGGGGTAATGATGATTATCAGGCACAGCATATGTGACCCCTGGTGCTGGCCCTAATGGATCTGTAAATTCTCCTGCTGACTCAGGACGTTTCTTAGACCAAGCAGAGCTGTCGACCCCTGAACCCTGGCCCTTAACAGCTTCTATAGAACAAAATGGGCCTTAGCAATTAACTTACCAGTTAAAAATGCCTGCATATTGACAGGTTTCAGAACAGGCAGGGACAATCAATACAGTTAATCCATAAAGCAGGAAGCAGTCGGCATTAACTCTTGAGGTGGTTTTTCAGAATTAATTCACTTGTCAGTTTAAAACAAAGATGTTAAGGCACTAAATACATTTGGGAATATTATATAAGTCACTACTATCAGTTGCGACTATATGGTTAAGAAAAAAGATGAGTATTAATTGTTCTTCGGGGGCTTTTCAACCATGAATAATTTCAAAGTGTGACTTTAACTTTTAAACTAGGCCAGAGCCAGCGACTGACTTATCTTAAATTATCTCTCTGTGACTAGGACTCTCCTCAAAAGTAGATCCTTCCACTTTTTAGAATAACATGTCATGACATTTTTAAAATGTTGTGAAGGTGGATTCAATTAAACTTTATTGTTGAATACAAAAGCAGAGATGCTGATACTGTAAACACACCAACTGTTTTGCTATGTAGGCATACAGTATTTGCTATTCTTGCCCTTTTTGTGACTCGTTTTCCAATTTAAAAAACCTACTACTGTACATACAGTGCATCCAGAAAGTACTCACACCCCTTCACTTTATCCATGTTTTCTTATGTTAGAGCCTTATTCCAAAATGGATTAAATTCATAACCCTTTTTCTCAAAAACCTACACATAATACCCCATAATGACAAACTGAAAAAGACATGTTTGCAAATGTATAAAAAAATGTAAATATCATATGTACAAGATAAGTACAGCCACTCCCTTTGCTACAGGTATGAAACTCAAAATTGAGCTCAGGTGCATCCTGTTTCCACTCATCATCCTTGAGATGTTTCTACAACTTGATTGGAGTCTACCTGTGGTAAATTCAATTGACTGGACATGATTTGGAAAGGCACACACCGGTCCACATAAAGGCCCAAAGTTAAAAAAGCGCAGTGGTTTCCATCATTCGTAAATGGAAGAAGTTTGAAACCACCAGGACTCTTCCTACAGCTTTTGTCCGGTCAAACTGAGTAATCGGGGAAGAAGGGCCTTGGTCAGGCAGGTGACCAAGAACCTGAGGGTCACTCTGACAGAGCTTCAGCATTAATCTGTGAAGATGTGAGAACCTTCCAGAAGGACAAGCATCTCTGCAGCCCTCCACCAAACAGGCCTTTATGGTAGAGTGGCTGGATGGAAGCCTGTCCCCAGTAAAAGGCACATGACAGCCTGCTTGGAGTTTGCGAAAAGGCATCTAAATGACTCTCAGACCATGAAACAAGATTCTGTGATTTGCTGAAACCAAGATTGAACAATTTGGCCTGAATGCCAAGCGTCATGTCTGTAGGAAACCAGACACCACTCATCACCTGGATAATACCATCCCTACGGTGAAGTATGGTGGTGGCAGCATCATGCTGAGGGGATGTTTTTCACTGGCAAGAACTAGGAGACTAGTCAGGATAGAGGGAATGATGAACTGAGCAAAGTACAGGGAGATCCATGATGAAAACTTGTTCCAGAGCGCTCAAGACCTCAGACTGGGGTGAAGGTTTACTTTCCAACACGACAATGGCCCTAAGCACACAGCCAAGACAATGAAGGAGTGGCTTTGGAACAAGTCTGTCTTCTTCTTCTTCTTTCGTGTAACATCAGAGGTCCAACTCGGTGTCGTGTAGCCATGCCAGCATCTCGGGTCCTAGGTCAAAGAGGCTGGCTTCCGAGGGTGGCAAGTCTGTGAATGTCTTTGAGTGGCCCAGCCAGAGCCCAGACTTGAACCCGATTGAACATCTCTGGAAAGACCTAAAAATAGCTGTGCAGCAACGCTACGCATCTAGCCTGACAGAACTTGAGAGGATCTGCAGAGAAGAATGGGAGAAATACTCCAAATACAGGTGTGCCAAGCTTGTAGCATCATACCCAAGAAGATTTGAGGCTGTAGTCGCTGCCAAAGGTGCCTCAACAAAGTACTGAGTAAAGGGTCTGAATACTTATGTACATAATTATGTGATATTTCAGTTTCTTTTTTACTTTTAATACATTTGCAAAATTTTCTACATCTTTTTTTTCACATTGTCATTATGGGATATTGTGTGTAGATTTTTTTTTTTTTTTAATTTATTTTAATTTAATGCATTATGGAATAAGGCTGTAACACAACAAAATGTGGAAAAAATCAAGGGATGTGAGTACTTTCCAGATGCACTGTACCTGTAGTTGTTGATTGCCATGTCCTAAGAATCTCATTGTTCAGAATGACCTTGTTTGTATTTGATGAATAAAACACGTAGAAACTTGGGATTAAAGATAAACTACCATTCTTGTGACAAGAATGGTGAGTTGGGAAAGACAATTAAAATGGTTGTATACACCAGCAGGCATATAATCTGATAACATATGGCTTTGGTTAAGAGCGCCATTGAAGTGTGAGAACAAGGATAATTGTAGATTTAGACAATGCCTCAAATTGCTTATGGATTTCTGTTTTTATTGCCTTTTAACTCCTCGGTTAGACTTCCGTCTTAAGGAAGACTTTTTCATATCTGTTTAATATTCAAGTCTATGAATTGGTTTTTCTTTTTTGGTTTTTCAGCCTCTCTGTTTCTCTGAAGTCACCCAGGGAGAAATTGAGGCCGTCATTTTTCCAGATGAATTCGTCTGCATTTCTAACTGCCCTGGCTGAAATCCTGCACCCCTGCTTTCAGTCCTCTGATCAACCTCAACAACCTCTCTGAGAAGTTCCAGTCTAGTTTCCGGCTGGTCCACCACATTGAAACGGCACTACTTAGGGTCACAAATTACCTCCTGATGGCTGCTGATGCCCTCCCTGCCTCCTGATTCTTCTGGACCTGAGTGCAGCGTTCGATACAATCGTCCGTTCTATGCTCCTCGAATGCCTCCAAAATTGGTCTCTCTGAGTAAACCCTGAACAGGTTCCGCTCCTATCTGTCTGACTAAAGGAGTTTGATTCCCTAGGGGCGTCTGCAATTTCCCACAAGGATCTTGGCCCCATTCTGTGCATCCTCTATGCTCCCGCTCGGCCGTCGATTATCAGCAGGCATGAAATATCATTCCATTGCTACGCTGATGACGCCCAGCTGTCCATAAAAACTGCCCCAAGTCCCTCTGTTGCCTGCACAGGGCTCAACACCTGCCTTGAGGAGATAAGGGTGGACGAAACAAAGCTTCCTTCGACTTAACAGCTGCAAAATGGAGGCTCTACTTGTCAGCACCCCTCATGAGGTCCAGCGCTCTCCCATAACCCACCTCACCATTGCAGGCCAAACCATCTGGACATAATGCAAGGCACTGCTCATTGGGATCCTTGGCAAGAACCTCCAAAAGATCCAGTATATCCAGAACAGTGCTGCCAGGATCCTGATGAGAGTGTGGGAATATACCCATACGATCCCTATCCTGTCATCTTTGCACTGATTACCTATCTTCTACTAAACTGATGCACCAGATGGTTTGTTTCACTCAACCATTTGGGAATGCCTTGTTGGAAGGCACTGATTGGATGAACCATCTGTCTATCACCATCCATCACAGGTAAATCAAATTCTTACTGGATCCAGTCAGGAGTGGAGCGAAAACATCTTTTTCCACCGAGAGTGCCGGTGGTGCTGGAAGTGTCTTTGCTCTTCTTTCAATGAAGAAATACTCTCCAGTTCAAATATAACTGATGCTACATTATACACTGTAGCAGCATTTACAGTATGCTAGCCTTTAGGAGCCGCCATTGTTGTTTTATAATCAAGAGTTGCTTCTCGCTGTCACACATAAACCACAGTCAGTGTATCTGCTAGCATTTCCTCAAAGAACACTGATTGGCTAGATCGTTTTCTGATTTAGCACAAACGGATCTCTTATCGAGCTTTGCCACACTGATGAGTGGAGCGGATTTTGGCCTTTCAGCAGCTGAAAATTACAGAGAAGTTTGGAAAGAAAAACAGAGGATCAAAAAAGACTATGTAAGGGGAGGGTAACAGCAAAAAAGAGAGATATCAGGGACTATATACACATCCATATGTACAGTAGCTTGACACATTGATTCACAGTGAAAATAATGATAAATATTATGTATCATTGCTGTATATGCTATGATTCATTACCTTCACCACAGTGATAAGTCAGGACGAGAGGTAATGTATTCGGTGGCATGTTTTGGTTTATTTGTTTGTTGTTTGGTTGGTCTGTTAGCAGGATTACACAAAAACTACTAGAATGATTTTCATGAAACTCCTGGCGGGGTGTAGCATGGGTCGACTTAGAACCAATTCAATTTTGGAGCAGATCCGAGTCACAGAGTGACAAGCCACCCAAACACGGCCACCCATTCACCCCCATTCATTTTTGGGACTCAGGAGCGAAAAAAATTCCCCCCATTCATTGTCAATGATGAACATACATGCATATTTTAACATGAAATGTGTAATTATGCAACAATAAAGTAGGATTATTGTTAATGAATGGCTGTTCAGCTTTACGTGAAACTCTTGAGAGAATCACACTTTTTTCAATGAAACTATTACAGGTAAAAATGTAGAGCAGGTTTTGTCTTCATTGCAATATTTTTTTTTTATGTATCAATATACAGCCATACATGGATATCCAATATCCATGTATATATTGCAGTATATTGGAAAATATAGCCACTAGTTTCCTATATATGGAAATGTATAGTTTAATATATTACATTATATTTTCCAATACATCACAATATATTTTTGTTTCATAAGGATGGACCTGCTCTGTAAGCTACACTATTAGTAGTTTACTGTGGAGAACCCCCGGTTTTCAACTAAATATTCAAGGACATTTCATTAATTTATTAATTGGTTGCTGGCTCTACTTGTGTACCAATACAGTTTAATGAAATGATCCACGAATAGAGACACTGCCTCTTTTCCAACAAAGGAATACAATTGTACATGGCAGTACTACTTAATGAGTTCCTTTCACTCACTCACTCACTCACTCACTCACTCACTCACTCACTTGAAATGGGATTCGTATTGGTGTGTGAGATAGAAAAAAAAAACTCCCAATCTGAACCATTGGCGGTCGTGTTCCATCACTGGAGGAAAACAATTTCATCCACTGGCTCCACCTCATTCCCCTGCGAGTGTCGGGGGAGAAAGTAGCTCTCTATCCCTGCTGCTAGCAGGTCCACAGACTAAAAGCTTCTCTTCAAGCTGGGGGAATAGGGAGGCGTTGACATGTGTACAAATGGGGGGACCGGTGATATCTGCCAGTGTTGTCTGGTTCTGGAGCTGGAAGTGATGAAGAAGTGAAACATCTGAACAGGGGTATGTCTCTATGGATTTCCTATAACTAATTGCGTCTGGAATTGAAGTGCTAATTCATACAGCATTCGCTGTCTGGAACTGTCCCACCAATTTGCCCATTGATGATGGATTGTGATGGTTACATTCGATTCTTTTCCTTGATGGAATGAGTCTGCTGGCTTTTTGTGTCTGATGGATTCGGAATGTAAATCAGTTTTAAATCCGTGAAGAGGAGCACTTCTTTTTTCTTTGTTGTGATCGTCAGAGCTGAGACTTCTCAAGCCTGAATATATTACGTCCGATTTTACTTTGATTTCACACTAAAGATCTTACTACGAAAACAGCATGATATGCGAGGAAGCCACTGTGTGTAAGATGAAAAAGACCAAGCTTGACTGAACTGAAAGACTGCGTTTGATACATGTCGGCAGACCAAGGAGTAGGGATCATGGTAGCTGCCCCCACCTCAAAATCAATCACTCAGGGGTCTCCGCGACCCAACGATCCCCGGGAGACCCCTAAATGGAGCGCAGGCGGCAACATGCCGAAGTCAACGTGGAAGGAGATCACTGCGGCTTTCATGAAGAAGACCAAGGTCCACGGACTGAAGTTTGTCTTCTCTCCAGACAAGACGAAGCCCCAGAGGGTGCTCTGGCTCCTCGCCTTCTTCTGCTGCTTGGGGCTCCTGGCCACCTGGTCCTCGAACAGGATCCTCTATCTCATGTCCTACCCGGCCGTCACCAAGATCTACATGGTCTGGGCTCACAACATGTCCTTCCCGGCCGTGACATTCTGCAACAAGAACGTGTTCCGCCTGTCCAGCCTGACCAAGGCTGACCTTTACCACAGTGGCTACTGGATGGACCTGATGTACCCCAACCACACAGTGATGGAGAGGAACCTGGCCATCCTGAGGGACAGCCACAAGCAGAGCGTCCTCGACCTGCTGGACTTCAGCAGTTACAGCCCTCCTCCTCGTCACCATGTCAACACCACCGAGATGATTGACAGGCTGGGTCACCAATTGAAGGACATGTTACTGGACTGCAGGTTCCGGGGGGAAATTTGCACTCACAAGAACTTCAGCACCGTACGTACGAGCTAAAGAGAGTATGGTGTTGGTGAGGTGTTGATATCAATTGTGTATATTATATAATTAATAGGGGTTTGATATTAATAATTCACCCATTATAAATGAGTTCAGATAAATGTTTCAACATCTCAGATTAAATATGCATAATATATTGACTCAGTTTGACTTTGGTTGTTTCCGGGGAGTTGGTTGACTTGCTCGTTGAAAACGCCAGCATTAGTCTCTTAAGTCTCTTACTCTCAATCATTTTAACTCAGAGGTATTAGTAGCCTACTCCTCAAACAGATTGCTGATGAATAATGCATGATGAGAAAATAGATGACATTTTAGTCACATTGAAGTGTTCAATTCAATTTCTCAATGATGCAAGGGATTTGAGAATATTATGAACACCTTGGATGCACTGTCAAGCAGTCAACCCAATTGTGGAGATATTTTATTGTTTGTCTGATGAAATGAGATTCCATCTTAATGAGGACGTTTGTTCCTTATAGTCAGTCTTTTGTCAGCATGAACAAAATTATTCTCCATGCTGATTGAGTACTTGATTTGTAGAGCGTTCAAAATAGGCCTACCTCAAACCACGCACGGCTTCCTTGAGATGAAACTCTTGATTTGAGATCTAATACCGGTTGCTATAGGGCCTCATTACAGATGGCCTGAGAGAGCAGCTGTCTGGCCCTGTCAGTCATGTCTGAGCCCAATGTGAGTCTGTCTCAACATGGATCACTAATCTCTGGAGAGCAGCTTTGCTACACTGGCAGAGTTTGCACCATCCTTTTCCCTAGAGCTTCACCAAATTGAAACTGAACCCTGTAGCCCCGGGCATAACAACCCTCTCTAGAGCTGAATGTAAAGCCATGTAACCAGACAAGAGCAGGAACGATTATTGATCCTGCTGCAAAACAGCTTGTCTCAACCTCTACTAACTTCGGTCAATCAATATACTTGGTCACAATGAAACAGAGTTGGGTTGCTTGAAGTTCTCTGTGCATGTAGCTCTGTGCGTGTGTTTGTGTGTGTGTGCGCGTGTGTGTGTGTGTGTGTGTGTCTGTATGTGTGCACCTCTGTGTTGGAGTGTAGTGAGAGCTGTTTGTAGCCTCTGTGCCACTGTGGCATGCCATACCTGGGGCATATGAAGATAAACACGCAATTGATGTATGACACACGCTTTAGATTAGATCAAACCCCTAGAGGGCTGCATGACCGATCAATTCCACATTCTGAAATTAAATCGCTTATCCTGCCAACAGATTTTAAAGTTGTCATATCTGTTTAAACTTGCAGTAAATAACAAGCCTAGTCAGTTACGTAAAGGTACAGCAATATGGAAAGAACCTGCAGACTTATTTCTGTTCTGTTGCCAAAGATGATGTGTCCTTGAATTCGTAAAATTGAAAAATGCATGTACTGTAACATCAATCAATCAATCAATCAAAGCTTTATTTGTATAGCGCATATCATACCCAGAGGCAACACAATGCGCTTTACAGAGAACAAGGGAGGTGGGCATCAATGTCATGGGAGATGGTGCTGCAATGAAAGATTGGTATAGGATGAAGAGGGACTGTTGTTGTTTAGTAAAACCAGCAGGGTATACTGTAGCTGCAGGCAAAACAGCACTGTGAGACATGAATACCATCCAAATGCGTGCGGACTCAGCCTGCCAAGAGACCTCTGAGAAACAGGACACATGAATTGTTCTCAGAAAACTACTTTAGAGTTGGATGGGGTGATGGTGTTAACAGAGCTGTGGCTTTTCTACCCAGAACTTGCACTCTGTCTTTTCTACCCAGACAGGGGAACAAGCGGCTGGAATTGAGGAACAAATGACAGTTGCCAGTGTGGAATTGTCAATTACTGTATTTCGTTGATCAGACAAGCATCTTGTTTGGCTTGGTGTTTTCCCCAAAATAATTACAACACTACTACTGTAATAACAGCACTCCTGCCTACAAATCCTGAACTAAATAGAGAAAGACATTAAATTAAGAGTCTTGTACCAGTGAAAACATTTACACTGCGTTTACAAGTGTGGTGTTCACTTTGCAGATCTACACTCGCTATGGAAAATGCTACACCTTCAACTCTGGATTGGACGGCAACCCATTGTTGACTACCTTAAAGGGAGGCACAGGAAATGGTCTGGAGATCATGTTGGATATTCAACAGGATGAATACTTGCCAGTTTGGGGAGAGACAGGTGAGTGTGAACGTCTGTTTAATCACACCAGCAAACATGTTTTTGTTTACGAACTGTGAGGTTTCTGCTTCTTCCTAGCTAACAACTCTACAACATGAACTCTCGCCTTCAGAGAAGATTACAAACAAGACATGAGACAGGATTTGTGTAGATCTACTGTATGTCGATACAACTAATCCTACTCTATGTTTGATACCAATATAATGAATTGCCAGACTATGCATTGTTGTACAGTAAGTCATCATTTTCGATCTCCCCTCCAATTTGACACTTTCACAACAAGTAACGGTCTTCAAGTTCAATGAGATGTTATGAGCGCAAGTATATTCAACTTTGTGTTACACCGTCAGCTGACAAATATTTTACTTTCTGTACATGGATATACAATGTATCGACCTCTGAACACGCCAACACAGCCCTCATACCAGTAATGGGAACAGAGGGGAGTGGGGTTTTCTGTAGCTGTTCCTGTTACATTCTCTGGTCTGCTGTATCCACAGACGAGACCTCCTACGAAGCAGGCATCAAGGTTCAGATCCACAGCCAGGACGAGCCACCCTTCATAGACCAGCTGGGATTTGGTGTGGCCCCTGGTTTTCAAACTTTTGTCTCATGTCAGCAGCAACTGGTACCTAATGCCTCTTGCACAAACACTTCCCTTCCAACCTCGACCTCTCGCTGATCTGCTTCTGTCTGTGTTACTTCCAAACCCTTCCCTCCTATGTCCCTGTCTGTCTGTCTCAGAGCCTGGCGCTAAACCAGTGCTGTTGATTCATCTCATGCATGGAATGATTAATCAAAGTGTTAAAAGCTAAAACTAAACGTTTTGACTGAATACATTGAATTAATCAATGGATTCATAAATGTGCTATCAGCTAGTAATGTTCATTCAAAAAGGATGCAGAGGGAAATAATGAATGGGTGTACTGTACCAAGCAATACATTTTTGTAAGTGTGTTTCCACTGGAGATGTGGAGCTAGTGCTGCCACAGACTGGACTGGGATAATGCCCTGAAATATCTGATGGCTCAGCATTTTGTTTCTCACATTTCCGGCAGGTCGTGGGGAAATTAGAATACTGACGCTGTGAACGCCATGTACATTGTGTCCATTCATGCATACAAACAGTAGGCAGAGAAATATCCATTAAAAAGAGACTTCTCACAAAATGCACAGAGCCGTGGCAAGCCTTTGTCAAAAGTTTCCTTGGGGGCAGAAAAGTTAATGTTTTTCTGAGTGGGAGAAAAAGTTATTTTTCCTTTATGCGTTCCAAAAAGATTTATAAGATCAACATGGCATTCAGTGAAAGGACAAAAAAAAGTTTTTTAATTAGTAGACCTGAAATGTCGTCAAAATGAGCTCTCACATAGTTTCCAGGCAAAATGACAGTTTCACTTAAAGCAATTCCACTCAGTGCAAGGACAGACCACAGCACAGCTGATGCAGTGTACGGTATGGTACAGTACATGTAATCATGCCGCTTCCTTGAGAATTTCCCATGCGAGGGGGAAGATTTCAGCAGCTTCCTGATGAGACTGAAATATGTCCACTGGAATGGACCACTGTACTGTCCAGTCCTCACAGATCTCTGCACACTATGATCACTTCAAATGGAGTGATGCATTTTTCACTGTCCTGTCACAGAGACTGACCAATATCATAGGATGGTCATTGTCAGCCACGTAGTCACGTATTGCATCCTGTTGTGTCCACCTTATGCAATACACCTACTGTACTGTATTGCAGTACACGCAGCACAGTATTGTGCATTAACAAAAGCTACTTGAGATTAATGACTGTAAATAAAGAGTTTTGGGGAGCTGCTCAGCCCTACTCCCCAGATGCCTAATCCATTAATTATACAGTACACTGCAGGCTGTCAACAGCCTTCTTACTGTAGCTGTACTGTAGAAGAAAAGTCCATCTTTTCTTCAGTGAATGAGAAAGAAGTAATTAGCTTCAGTGTTTACTCCTGACTGCATTGACAGGGTGGTACAGGGCCCTTAATGCCCACAATACATTGATCTCACATCCGAACCAAATGAAATCTTAATGCTTCATAAAGATGTGCAGTTAAATGACATAATTAGAAGAACAAAATAACCCCACACTGTGTTACAGGTACTGTATATCACTCACTTTATATCAGACCTGGGTCAAAATACTATTATTATATCATGGGTTTGCATATTTGGGAATGGCCCATTGGTTCCGTTGTGCCAGACTAGCAATCATGCACGGACAAGTACAGTAAATGGAAATATTTCAAATAGATGGCAAAACTCAATATTCAACGGACTTCAACAGGTTTCTCAATATTCAACAGACTAACATGTGGTTATGGAAGCAGTGCATTTAACTCTTCAAACAGACAATTGGACACCACAATCCATACTCTAAAACATTTATTTAAATGTTTTGTCCTGACTGAATTTAGGGCTTGATGGCAACATCTCCATAAATCAACACCATGTAGTTATCTTGAGGGACTGAACCAAAGCACATTAAGGGTCATGCTGATTAATTTAGATCAGAAGATCAACACCAGGAGAAAGACATGTTTGCAGCCTGAAAGTCAAGTTGAATTAATTAGGCTGCCATTCAAGTCTAATATGAATATTTTTTCAGCAGAATTAACTCCATCTCAAGCTAATCTTAATTGACCGGTTCATTTCTGAAATTCATATTGTTTCATTTATATGCTAATCCAACTTCTTTGCATGGAAAGACCAGTGGAACACATCGTCTTCAGGCTATTTTCCATGACTCAAGATCCTCACAAACACAACGTGAGAAGGTACAGTATGAGCGAGATTTGTCCACCAACAACCTCATATACTGTACATACTGTACATTATCGATCTCCTACCCCAATTCTTTAGAAAGAAAACCCTGCGATGTTGTTGAACCGATTTGGGGATTGATTATCTCAGTCCCAGGCCCTGTTGGGAGCTGCAGATGTTCTGGGGCTCATTAAGATGAACACAGGTTGGCTAGCTCCTCAGAGGGTGGCTGCTTTGACAGAGGTTGTTTCTCTTGCATCACTGTTGCTTCACTCTGTCGGTATTGATGTCGGCTGTATTCACCCCCCCCCAGATGAGACGTCCTATGAGGCCGGAGTAAAGGTTCAGATTCACAGTCAGTCAGAGCCTCCTTTCCACCATGAGCCGGGTTTCGGGGTCGCCCCCGGCTTCCAAACATTCGTTTCCACCCAAGAGCAGCGGGTAGCGTACTGTCTGCCTGTCCCGGTTTGCTGCATGCCACCAGCTACTGTGAGAGCCACTCCACATCCCACCCCCTCACCCACCCCCCCAGGCAGGTTGGACTGGACCCACCCCCTCCATGTGGCCGTAGCTACCACATTCCCAACATATTGTCGTCTTTGTCCTCTTTTCTTATAGCTGCCCAACATCATGGAATAGCTTTTATGCTCTCCATTCCTACTACCACCTAAGTCTGCGTTTTCATCTAAGCTGCTGTATGACACTCCGATATTACCATGCACTTTTACAGTTTAGTTCCATGTTTAGCATTTCAATGTTTTATTTAGTTTGAGTATCCTCTCAGAGTAAGATCTCCAGACAGAAGTGTTTATTGCCAGACTTCTTCCTCCAAAAAAGACAGTTGTTATGAGGCTATGAGCAGACTGTGGAGTTCAATAAGGACCTAATCAAGTTTGCAATTTCATGTCACTAGCTTGGCTTACTTGCAGTCGGTGTCTGAAACTTGCAATGGAATAAATTCACATTACATTGAGGGCCATGGTTAGATTTAGAGAAGATTGAAAAGTTGTAGTACCTCATGGTGGAGACCAACAGTCAAGCATCGTGTTTGGTAGTTATGAGGTGGTGATTATCATCGCTTTCAGCTGATGTTTGGTCAGTTTGGCTACTTTTTTTTTAGGACTTTGGGGTTCTGTTAGGTCTTTACAAAATTGGTGGAAGCCAATAATTCCATGAATTGATATTAAGGTTTGGAATTAAAATGTCAATGCAGCCAACTAAGCCAATACACCAAATGGTTACCCTAATGTATTCTAGAGACTTATTTGAACATTTAGCTTAAAGCTGCAGTTGTAGCTGAGTGTAAAGAGGATAATTAGCTAAACAACCATTATGTCTGTAATAAACACACAGTCTTGAAATGGTCTTTGTTCTGCAATGGAGAGTGTGTGTGAATGATAACTCGAGGTACAGTAGTGCATGCTAGAAATAATAATAGACACTCATGTGTACTAAGACTATGAACATACTACACTCTTTGTAGAGTTCTTCAGTGACTGTCAGTGTAGCATGATGACTCATGCTGCAGGTAAATAATACATACATAATTCAGTCATTATATTCATAAAGCACTTTCCATTGAGAGACAATCTCAAAATGTTGTCCGAAGTAGTTCTGGAATAAATATCAGACAAAAACAATATTGTGAATTTCTTATTTTTCGCGATTACACACCTCTGTACTTCCCTTAGATAGGGAAGTATGTTTTGCATAAAGTCTGCGCTAAGACACACAAAACATCACCATACAGTATCACGTTCTCAAAATAATCTTCTCCGTTGATTGTGGTGTCCTGTCTGAAGCTACCTACCTGTGTAACAGACAAGGTTAAGCCTGCCTCCATTCCCCCATGGTACTCTGCTTTCTCCACAGGGCTAGTGGTCCTCTGCATGGTGTCTGCTTGCCGTGAGCCGTCTTCACCAGAAATACTATCTTCTAGTCTTAATTGGAATACATGTCAAAAGCATCTATGGAAAACATCTCTTTACTTATACTCATTGTGTCTTTACCACGTTTGGTACATTTCTGTCTCATTTCGTCTGCTTGCGTCGTCTGTTGGCTTTGCACCGGGCTGGGCTGGGCTTTAACTTTTCTCTGTTATTGAGTGTGGTCCTGTGTGTCGATACTGAGGTTAGTTCTGTGCTCTGCTCTGTCTCAGCTCCAGTATCTTCCTCCTCCTTGGGGGGACTGCAAATCAACTCCAATCGACTCCGAGTTCTTCTCCACGTACAGCATCACGGCCTGCCGCATCGACTGCGAGACACGCTACTTGGTGGAAAACTGCAACTGCCGGATGGTCCACATGCCCGGTACACATACTGTACTTCTTTAGACTTCGTTTCATTTCAAACCTTTATTTATACTCGTGAAGCACTGAGGTTTCCCCTCATTTACAGTGATGATGAGTTTACACAGAGACACAAATCAAATCAGCACACAGACCTGTTCCTGGTTTCTGGTTTTATTGCAATACTAACAATGTTGGATAGGGAACGACAGCATCGACTCTGGAGTATGTCAAGATGCTGATGGATAGGAGAGCAAATGTTTGTTTACCTTTCTCTGTCTTGTGGGACAGGGACCTCAACAGTGTGCACACCCGAGCAGTACAAAGACTGTGCAGACCCAGCGCTAGGTAAGCCAATTTTCACTTACCACAGTATATGAGCCAGTCTCATTTCTCAGACTGTACTGCAGAGTTGGGTACTCTACACACCTCAAAATAAATTGCAGTATTCTATTATTGATTGCCAAATTATATACAGTAATCTTTTTTTCTATCAAAACGTGAGCCATTGTGCTTTCAAGTTAATGATGCCAGCAAATTCTGTGACTTAAATCAATATACTGTAAAAGGCATTTCTCTTCAATCACTGTCATTGTCATCCTCCACAGACTTTTTGGTGGAGAAAGACAACGACTACTGTGTGTGTGAGACACCCTGCAACATGACGCGCTATGGCAAGGAGCTGTCCATGGTGAAGATCCCCAGTAAGGCCTCTGCCAAGTACCTGGCCAAGAAATTCAACAAAACGGAGCAATACATTGGGTAAGTAGCACTGGATGGTCGGATAAGAGTTCAAGGGTAGACTTCAAGGGTAGACTAGAATAACCAAGAGATCCTACTGTGTCTTTATGAAAAGCAGTGACCTTTTGCATGACCTCCATTGTTCACATTGACTGTATAATAATGATCTACGTGTGCTGTAATCTTGTTGTCTATTCTCAGAGAAAACCTACTGGTCTTGGACATCTTCTTCGAAGCGTTGAATTATGAGAAGATTGAACAGAAGAAGGCATATGAAATCGCCGGACTGCTTGGTGAGAAGTTCAATTTAAGCTTAATTTTCTGTTGTTACAGATTGAGAAGAAAAGTGTTATGATGAAACGGAGAAGAAACATGGACCTGAGCAGGCTCTACGTGACACACTTGCTAAGGCTTTTTTTTTTGTCAGGCTACCTCTTTGAGGGTGTGAAACTTGGCAGAACACATTTTTATAATTTGATGCACTTGAAATGAAAGTAAAACTAGTGAAAGTCAAATGGAAAGCCAAGGCTGATTGGGCAGCTGGTGACAGCCCTGCCCAGCTGGTTGCCTGTTGCCTGGAGATACTGGATTGAAAGTGACAGGTTAGGAATGGTTTTGTGCAGTGTGCCATTACCTGTCCATATTCGTTCACTCTCCATATTTCATTTCCACAGGTGATATTGGTGGCCAGATGGGATTGTTCATTGGAGCCAGTGTTTTAACCATACTGGAAATATTTGACTACTTGTATGAGGTAATGTGTCCTTCCCATTTGTTTAACCGTTTACATTCACCTATGACAGCCGTATCAGAGATACAGTAATAGTGCTATAGACATAAAATGCACTACACTATAACGTAACACATCCCTTGAAGTACTGATATTGATGTACAAATTATTACACATTTAATGTTTTTAACAATTGACATGTATTTTGATGTAATGCTGTGTTCTTACATTTAGGTATTTAAGGATAAGGTTTTGGGTTACTTCATAAGCAAGAAACGGCCCCGGCGTTGTCAGAGTGACAATCTGGTAAATTGAGTCTCACAAATTGCACTGGTTTGTTGATTAATTGTAACAAGACAGAAACTCAAGCCTTTTTCATGACCAATGGACAGTAGGGCGAGCAAATCAAAGTATGCATTTGACTGTAGACTACGTAGTTTCAACCATCCCGGAAGGTACTGAAAAAGCCTGGGTTCCTGTTTGTGCATGAGTTCTTTGCATGCCCCGGTACTTGCGTTTTGGAGTTTGACACATACTCGGATGTGGAAGAAACGACTCCAGAGATGTCCTGGTTGCATTTGAGTGGCTCAAGTAAAATAAATCAAGAGATTCAAGATTTAAGTATGGAGTATGGAAAGTAATACAGTAAGTGTGTTTGGTTTATATATCGTGGTTTGCTTCAGACCTGGGTCAAAATACTATTTGAAATCGTTTTAAATACTTATCTGGGCTTTACTGTTTTGCCTGGTACAATAGAACCAATGGACCCATTATGTAAACCCCACCTACAGTACCAGATGTTCCAGGCAGACTCATGCAAAGTATTTGAAGGACTCCAAATACTATTTGACCCAGGTCTGGTTTGCTCAGAAGGGTGTGTGAGAAACATTTCTGTCCTCCCAATGGGAATAGTAACACGAAAAGAGGGCCTATAGCTATAGAGATGGATTTATGGTTTTTCACTCATATCATGTAATCATTCATTATAGAAAATCATTTCCTAATCCTTTTCTCTTCTGCAAATTCATTTCCCTCTCCACTCTCAAGACTTTGAAATCAAATCAGGCACATATTCAATAGTGAGGCTATGTGGTTTGGTTGTTGTAAAGTATGTGTATACTGTACACAAGAGAGTCTACAGTACATGGCAAGCATAGTGGGCGGAGTCTAACAATGTCCCTCGCTTTCTCAAAATGAATTAGCTTTTAAACTTTCATACAGATCAAATAGCCTAACAGAGGTGACATCTGACCTGCATAGTGTTGAGTGTCCACCTATAGGGCTACACTAAGCGACATAAGTCTGTTGCCTTGCCGTTGTGCATACAGTATCAACTTGCTTGGAGGCACTTGTCATCTTACTTCTCTACCTATCAGCACTGCATTGTGTTTTATTTTCATTTCAGTCACCCTCATCTTTCTTTTCATCATGTCTATTCCAGGAGTTTCCAGAGAACCCAACCAGCCCTGGTGTCACGCCTAATCATGCCCCCAGGTAGCAATCCCATTGATAATAGTTCCTCCCTTCCATACTGTCCCTCTTTTTCAGACATTCTGAGAATCATTTCATACATAATTTCCTTTCTGGTAAACAACACTTCCACCATGGTGGTTTGATGGTTGATTTTGTAGGTGACTTTATATCAATAACTGGAGTGGTGTAAAACTTTCCAAGCCAACATGTACTCTTTAGAGTCTTTCAGTTTGCTGTGTGGAATTCGTTCAGAGATCCTTGGCTTAAAACAAAGAATGTGTTGGTTGGATTCTCTCCCTGTTGATAGTTGCGACTTTAAGCTAGCCTCTATCTTACTGCTTTCAATTAATAATTAAGATGTTTTCCTTCCTTTAGGATAAATGCAGTTTCCTGTGGAAAAAAATAATAATACAAAAATAGTACAACAAAAGTTGATGTATCTACTTCCTTTCCGCAGCGCAGACCGCCATTTACTGTAGGGGGGGGGGGGCATTGTACTGGAACTGTACCCAATAACATCACTAGATGCATTCCTCTGTGATGTCATCCCAGGGTTGCATGCAGTGAGTTTGCACAAAACGCAAGTGGTGCTTTGTCTGCTGGAGTAGATACAGTACTCTGCAACTTAACAGCTTTGATGGCTGTTGCTTTTTGGATCCACATTTCAGCAACCTTTTAACTGAAGCAACCGCAGGCGCACTAGACCTATGCAGGCGTATAAAATGGATGTATTCGGATGTCGATCGCTATGCAGGAGACAATATACCGATCTCAAGACGAGGACTAAAAATGTGTGTGGTGTTTCTCTCTCCCTCCTCCATTCTCATCATAACCCTCTTAAACTTTCCCCATATTCTCTCTGCTCTCTGCCCACACCCTTTGAAACATAACTGACCTGACTGGCATCTACCCATCTCATCATCATCATCATCATCCATACCTCTTTTTTTCCTGTCGTTTTTTGTTGTTATTGTTGTCTTGGACCCATTGGTCATGGTCAACCTCATCAAATGATGTCATCCCTGCCTTGACCCCTTACGTCCCATATGCGTTCATGTCTGACGTGTTTCTGTTATTGTCACATTCCCTCCCATATTTTACTGTGGCCCATTTCCTGCTCATCGTGGCTCCACCCACCCCTCCCTTAATATGGTTGAACTCCTCCCCCCTCCTTACCCACCCCTGTGTTTCAGAGCACCTGTGACACCCTCCGGAGTCACTCGGACAGTCTCGGATACACGCCGAACATGTTACCTCGTCACCCGACTTTAGGCAACTTCGAGGAGTTCGCTTGTTGACGACATAAGGAAGGGGGGGCCTGGAAGAGGGGGTGGGGGGGGGGGGGGGGGTGTTGACAGCAAACTGTGAAATGACTTAAGTATTACAAAAACATAGACTCAAAGAATAGTAGACTTTACCAATGCCTGAATAGAAATAGAATACTATCATTAGAATAAGACCACTTCCAAAACAGAACTCAGGTTTTAACTGCCATGTGAAGGCATCAACAATGCTATTAGTTTATGTTCCATTCTGTGGCATGTCCTTCAATTCTATGACCTTGCGGTGTTTGAATCAGTGGAGTAAAGTAGATATCTCTTGAAGCTATTCCAAGCAGGGTCACCACACACACCAGCTCTATGAAGCCATTGTGCTGGATATGAAGCTGAGAGGCTAACCATGGTTGGCATGTGCAGCTTAGTCAGGGGTTTCATTAGCATAATGGAGTTTGGAAAAACTCTACTGTATATGCTTTACTGTATATGGTACCATGTATATGGAAAACATCAGACGTGGCTCAAGTCCCTCAATGTGAGCTGACTTCATTGTTGCCTTTCTATTGAAATGACTGTACACAATGAATGTACACAACCTGTTTTCAGTGCTCTTCAATGTGTTCCAAGGGGAGACGCTGTAACAAGATTAATGAATGTCTTACAGTACATGGTTATTGAAGAGGGTGTGAGGACAGTTTGCGTAAGCAAATGAAAGACTGATTTTTTTTATTTTGTTTTTTTTGGGGGGGGCGGATTTAAAATTCACTTTAATGGTGAAATGTTTGTATGTTGTGGTCTCCCACTTTCGGAGATAGTGCTGTTATATCAGACATTGTGACTGTCATGGAAAAGAGAGCATTTACCCCTCTACAAGTGTTGCCCCCTTCTTCATCAACCCTTCATTAGGCTGGGAAAACAACCAAGCTGATGCACGTGACTTGTTACTCTTGTAACTTGACATTTGCGGGTGTTGTTGAGATGTATATTAACCCATGACCGTGGCTTTTTAGCTGCAAAACATTCATCAGCACAATTCCTATGTGATAGTAATCTATTCTATTTCAAATTAGTGGAGTGCAAACGTTTTCAAAGTGATGTTCTGTATCTTCACAGAAACTATTTGTAAATACATGATCAAATGCCATTATGAAATTCTCTATATCTCCTGTATTGAGACATTTGTTGGAAATAAAAAACAAAAGCATTTCTCCATTCCTGCTCCTGCGCCATAAGGCACTGGGACTTTGTGTTTAGATGGCTACAGTTGACTTGCTATTCGTGACACGGCGCCGTTCCCACAGAGCCTGTTGGTATTCAAGTGGGCCGGAAGTGTATCCTCCAGATACAATTCATTTCCAAGACCGAATACTACGTAGAATTTATTAGATGCAGGAGATTTGCCTCAAAACATACTTAACCCATTCTATTCAGTTGATTTGTTACACGGAACATGCATTGTATAATTGCATCATTATATTCTATCGTTATTGGAATTCCAGTGCATCAAATAACACAATTTGTGATGTGTAGATGATCAAATATAATAAACTATATATATATTTAACCATCATGCTATGTACACACTTTTACTGTGTCAGTCTAATTTCTCCCTGGTGAATGTTGTCTCCTCATGTCCATCACACAACAGACCCCAGAGTTGTTGTTCTTCTACCTTTTATTGATTTTACATTGATGCCAATTATTCAACATGCACTGTTGGTAACATTGTAGGTTTGTTACTCTTTTTTCTGTGAATTAGATGACTGTTGATGTGAAGCACAAAGCCTTGGAGATCAGCCATTGCTCCTGAGCCAATTACCTATGTTGATGATCATGACTACCTTATTGGCACCGGTTCAACAATGTACAGGTTGTATATATACTGTATGTACACTGAGTTCAGCATTGTCTTGGAGAAGAACATCATCCCTGTAACAAGCCAAATACCATATTGTAAAGTGATAGTCTATAGTTGGAATTGTGAACTTTTCAGGGGTGTTTGAAAATCTGGTTAATCAGTGTTGTGTTGTCGTGAGCAATAAATGCATTGGATTTGCATTGGATTAACACTTTTTGAAATAATATTAATTCATTGTCAATTCTGTGGATTATTCAGAAGCTGAAATGAATGGGATCAATTAGCCTTTAAATTATGACATTGCACTGATCTGAATAGACTACCTTTCTTACTTCTCTTCTTCACTTTACATGTTAGACAAAATGTAATTCATGCAACAGGTGTGTTGCATTTGATTTGGGCAGAAAAGTTGTACTAAGTGAGGCGTTGTACTCGTCCGAGTCTTTACCCCTGTCTACTACCAATCAAAGAACACTTCATGCGGTAGCCCAAACTAAACTGGGACCATCAAGTCCTGTCATTGTTCTATATGGGGCGGGGTTCTTAGAAAGTCTGTAATCATGGCCAAGTCGAAGACAGCATTATACATTTCGTTCTACCAATAGATTAAAAAAACATTCCTGCAGCTAATGTATTATTATTATTATTACTATTATTATTGCACTTAGCTACCTCTATTCCTCCATGCATGACCGTTGTGTATGTCCCATATGTATCGTCAGCCATGTTAAAGACTTGTCCAAAACTGGGATGCTGGAACCAGATGAAACAAAATTTGAAAGATGGCTAAGATCAAGTATTATGGGTAACAATGCCTCTTTATTGGCATGGACATTCCCCAACAGCTAAGCTTGGGACGGTATTTTAGACCAGCAAACTGTTGAGTGTTTTAGGGATGTTAGGATACATATTTTACTCCATTTTGCTTGTCAAAAGATGTATGTAGCTTGAAAGGAATGATGTGTTCCTATAAGAGTGGGTCTTATACAGTATGATCACATACAGGATGAGATGGTCCGGGAACAGGACTTCATCTGGCTCTATGCCCTGTACAGTATCTTTGTGATTTTAACTCTGAACTGAAGTAAACATTAAATAGTCATTACCCTCTATTAATTAAGTCTAATGTTCTTATGTAAAAGTCTAATGTTCTTATGTAAAAGAGTGTGATGAATATTTTGAAACATCAAGGGTTCATAGTATCTCAGTCTGAGGTCTTGTTTCTGGTGGTCTCTACAGAACACGTAGCGTGACAGAACTACAGTAGAACTAAACCTCTGGACCATTGTGATGCCGCAGCCTCCCCCAGAGACGCCAATACAAGTCTGCTGCTACAGTAACCATGGTAAAGTAATTCATTACCAAAACCATTCAATATGGAAACATTCTTATAAGACCAAACTGTGAATCATTTTCAGGATACATGCAGTTTTGTGTACACTTTATTGAGTATCGCACTATTGCAATTAAAATTTACACAAAGATCACTGACAGCATTTGTCTAAATACTAGACCCAATCCCTACAAATAAAACAAGAAAAATACTAGGAAAGTGCAAATGTCCAATCTTCATTCGAAATTAAGATAATTCATGTTTTAACCAATATTCTACAGTAGTTTTTAATTCTGAAATAAGCACAGGAATTTCTGCTGTCAACATGGAAATACTGTGATAACGCCCATTTTCTTTTAAATGTAGCCTATACTTCAGAGCCAAACACAGAACCATCAAAGCATTGAACAATGCCTCAAATGCCATGGATCCAGGTTTCCCATTTCATTATTCAAAGGCGGGCATCTGTGCCTCATGAAAAGTTGTAATGTATACAAAAAGACTACAAATGCACACATAAGCAGACATTCAATTATCAATAAATACATGCATTCTATTTTTCTTGTCTTATATCAACAAAATGAAGGGAAACATCCTCACCGCATCAGTGAAAACCACTTTCGCAGATTTATTTATCACCATCTTCAAAATATGAAAATTCTAAAGTAATTAATGTCTGGAGTAAAATAACACAGAGCTTGCAAGTTGTCTAAACTAAATGATCTGAGTGAATACAGCCAGTGGTGCAAAAGAATCATTACATGCTAACAAGTATCAGTGGATTTTCTCTCACCTCTGACAAAAGTTCCAAGACATTACATCAATAATAAAAGTTGGTAAAACTTACAAAATGAAAAGATAATATAAAGCAATTACTCAAGAACTTATGGTCCCATGTTCATGACATGTGTTGGCCTGAACTTTGACAATAAATTTCAGTGTTCAACATACTTAGTAAAGCGAGGTGAGATCTAAGAGATTTCAAAAGCAACTGCCATATATACAAAGTGCTAAAAACAACAGAGTAGAAAGCCTGAGGTAACTGAAACAAGCACGAATAGCTGCGACCATGTTCCTGTACGTGCAGCCAGACCGCATTTTTGTGGACTAACTGACCGACAGAGCGAGCTACAGTATAGAGGTTCCCAGTTCATTTTACAATATCCTATTAAAACTGAATACAGAACAGTTATGAGAATGAAGGACAATGGAAGTCTAGCTCTAATCTAATGGTTTGGCAATTTGTCTAATGATCAAAGCTCTCCAAGCAAGTCCCCCCTCCAAAAAATGCTGCTTCAAATTGTTCAAACTGCTCACTTTGTATTTTCTGCTAATGGCTCAGGAGGTTTGAACTGCCAATGAAGGCCCAGTTTTGTTCAATGCTACCGTTTAATGCTTTTAGGTATCCATGCTCTCCAAAAGATATCAAAACAGAGAGCAGACAGACATACCTGCTTACAAAATATGAAGTCTTGCAAAGCTAGGAGGACTTTGTTCTACAAGGAGGCACGGAAGAATGTGTGGGGGTAGTAGTGTCTGTTACACGGGAGCGTGATGGCCTGTGTGCAGGGGCCCGTCCTGCTGACTAGATGAAGTGAAGGAGGATTGACTGTTGATGACTGAGGTTCGCCGAATAACATTTTGGCATCTATGGTGGGCAGAAATCAGCGAAATAGGGGTGCTGCAATGCCTCCTCTGCAGAGATCCTCTGGACAGGGTTACATTTCAACAGATTCTGAGGGGGGTGAAAGGAAAATGTGCAGTATAATTATATAAGCAGGGCAACCTGGCTAACGTGTGCAGGTAGTATCAGAGCCTTGGGTCTGGCTCCACCTGCTGCTGCTCACCAGCTTCCTGCTAGCCGGCCTCAGCTTCCTGCCTTGGCAACACTCACCTGCAGTAAATCTCGTCCTGTGCTACTGAGTTTTGGGACAACGTTCACCAGCGAGGTGGTGGCTGGATACATGGGGTACGGCTGTAGCGAAAAAGAGGACAGGGGAGACACGGTGCGGTTAAAATCAGTTCCCAGATCCGACCTGTCGCTTAAAGCTGACCTGTTGCTGAAAGCCACACTCTCTTCTACGGTCTTGTTGCCGACACCAGACAACATCTTTGCTCTGAAAATATCTAGCAGACGCCACCAGTGGAGGTACCTTGTAATCTGGGAGCTTTGTCATTGTCTGCCACTGTTCTTCAGTTGGCGTACCCAACAATGTGACACCATTAAGGAAGAAAAAACACTTGAGTAGTTATATCTAAAGCGGAAAATCTAAGCAGGAATATGAGAGTTGGTGTTAAGGTAAACTCGCATAGCCAGACCTATCGCCACACTTCGTGTTATCTGTCTGCAACCAATCATCATTCTGGATTGAATGGGGGTGGGGATTGACACTGCTGGAATCAATGCCAATGGGAGGTTTATTCCAAAAACCTACATCCTGTGAGTCAGACTAGTGTTAAGGTTAACCAACTTCACTGTCTGCGTCCTTCATAACCACACACCATCTAACACAATTAGTCTCATAGATCAAAGGATATCTGAAGATCCTCTTCAGCTGGTCGTCCACATCATTACCTGGGAATAGGGGTCTTCCAGCATTTGCCAGCTCTAAATGGAAGGAGAGATCTTGTTAAGACCAACATGATATATTTATTAAGTTTAACCAATTCAACTACACATGCAGTGTTGGAAAGTGGAGTGAATGTCAACCCCAATTACTGTGGAATTTCAATGTTAAAGAACCACACAGAAAGTACATAGAAACCCCAAGCTGCTCATCAGATCATCTTTAGTGAGAGAAGAGTGCACATTTAGCCCACAGGAGATACAGTATTAGCAGAGGCTAAATGTCCATACTCCATGAGACATACTGTACCTGCAAATATGCACCCGGCAGACCACATGTCAATGGAGGTAGAATACAGCTTAGCACCGAAGAGTACATCTGGAGGCCTGTACCACAACGTCACCACCTAAAGACACAGTTACAGACGCCACAAGAAATCACTCACCCCTGTCACCAGTGACTGAATCCCTGTAAATCCCTGGTTAGTGCTG
Source organism: Borostomias antarcticus (assembly GCF_949987555.1). Taxonomy (NCBI): domain Eukaryota; kingdom Metazoa; phylum Chordata; class Actinopteri; order Stomiiformes; family Stomiidae; genus Borostomias; species Borostomias antarcticus. Next base: position 10,834,194 of record NC_140257.1, read on the forward strand.
TAATATTCACCTCTGCCGAGTAGCACCTCACTGGAATTCCAAAGGCTCGGGCCAAGCCGAAGTCAGCCAGTTTCAGTTCCCCGTTCTACGAAGAACACAGTGAGAGGGGCATTGTAATATTCTCATTTCCAATTTAGGCCTATATTTTCGCATCAATCACTGAACAAATTGTTGGTCCTACAATACAATACTATCACATGACCCACTCCTCCAGCGCCCCATGCCTTTCATGCATATACTTGTTTTAGACATATACTATAACGCATTGTTTCTTTTCTTAGTATGTGCACAGCCTAGGTTAATATAAATCTCAAGTGAAAAGAATATTTCACTACTCGTTGTACCTATATGATGCAGTATGTGCCAAATAAATCTAGCTTTGACATTGTGCGATTAAATGATTTGCTCACTGACACATTGACAACATTCCTGTATTTTCAGCGACAATAGAGTCACACTCTCTGTGTTCACACAGGCCAACAACACCGGACTCACTCTATTGATTAGGAGATTCTGTGGCTTCAGGTCTCTATGGAGCACATTCCGACTGTGGCAGAAGGCAAGGCCCTTCAACAGCTGGTACATGAATGACTGTGGATATACGGGGAGTGAGGCACACACAATAGACACGACCAATCAGCAGTAAATAATCAGAAGATCAAGATCAGGGAGAGGGTTAGCTTAGAGCACATGTTCAATATCTCCCAAGCTCAACAGTTAAAACGCAAAATTAATTTCCTCAAAACTTGCATTTCAATCACTCACCTTGACCGTTTCGGGATCTAAGTCTCCATTGCAGCTGTCAAAGTATTTTTTCAAATCCTGTAGTTGAAAGAGTCACAAGTTAAATCACCACCCAAATAATTTGTAGCTATATAAGAATGCAATGAATTGAGTGGATATTCATCAAACAGCTGCCTCACCTGATCACAATATTCAAACACTAATGTTAACTTCTTGTCACTGTGCAGGACATCATGCAACCTAAGGGAGACAATATGATGTTTAAACATGAGATTACACAGCGCAGTTCTAGAATCATGATATAAGAGCAAAGTATGCCTGAGAACATACTTTGTGGGGGCTTTTGACCACACTACAATTTAACCACACTCATTTGAGCAGCACTAGGCAGTGAAAAAATAAGGCTACAGAAAATGTAGGCCTAATTGAAGAATGTGGTGTTCACCAGTGAGTACATCAAACCTACCTGACAATATTTTTATGCTTTAGCTCTTTCAGGAGGCAAATCTCTCGCAAGGCAGAACTAGGAACTCCCTAAAATGAATGAAGCACACTCAGTCAGGGTGATCTGGTTGACTGCGAGTTGCTGTCCTGGTTAACTAGCGTTAGCTTTCGTATCAATTCATGATAACAACATACCTCGTCGTCATCATCCAGTCGAACTCTTTTCAAAGCTACAATTTCATGCGTCTCTCTGTTTTTAGCTTTGAAAACTGTTCCATATGTTCCTGCAAATGAAAGAAACAACTTTAATGTGCCAGTTGCTAACGCTCGCCAGGCCGATGTTAGCTAGCCAGCTAACCCGATACTTGCTAGCACTGGCTGACCTAAGCTAACTAGCTAGCAGGCTCTAGCTTGTCTGGCTGTTATTCACTATGTCTGACTGGCGTTTATTAATTTACTCATTTTAAAAGTTGTCTATGGCAAAACATTTCCACTTGCACAGTTGACTAGCTAGCTAACATTACCTACCCAGGCATGAGTAGCCACCTTGCTAGCTAGTGCTAGCTGGGTGAGATGAAAAGCTTTGAGAATCAATCCGGAATGACGCCAAGATAGCTAGCCTAGCTCACTTTAGCTACAAATACACACTTACCTTCTCCAATTTTCTCAAGCTTTTCATACTTCTGCATATTTTGACAAATAGGCTAGCCTTCGGCTAGCTGGCTATAGAGATGAAATGCAACCCCAGGGTTTGGGGTGATGTTTAGGGAGCCTGCTAGCTAGCTGCGGTGTCAGCAGCTTACTCGAGATGGTCCTCTAATGGCCAGATGAGGAACTGCAACATGGGTGAATACAATGAGAAAGTTCTGATTATTATTCATCAACAAAGTCCATGGTCATGTGTTAGAATGTATAAGAAACCAGCAGTATCATCACAAGTCAAATTATTATTAGTTATTATATCAGAAGTATCTCAGTATCTGCTCTTTGTGACCTCAGGGAAACAATATTGAAAACAAAATCATGGAATAATCGATGAAGACTGATTTAATTGTAATGTTTCTTGTCAAAATTATGTCTATACAAGACGGTGGTGTCTAGGGAAACATAACCCTACCAAAACAGTAATTACCAATTAATTAAAGAAGAGAAGAACAAGCTTCTACCCTCTCAGGCCTTCTGGATCCTGAGGACCGTCTGCTCATTGATCTCAACTGGATGCAACACTCTAATCTCACTACTCACACACCCTCATTTGATGATCTCTGGACTTAATTTATACTCAGAACAACAGCATCTTCAATTTATACCCATACAAATATTTGTACATATCTATAAATACCTTGAGATCAATACTGTACCTATACTTATCTATTTAACTCAACTGTACAATTCCATCTGTTCTTTCAGCACATTCCATTCCTGTATACAGTATTCCTGTAAAACATTTCACTGCTCATTGTACTAGTATGAGTATGAAGTATGTGACGAATACAACTTTGAACTTGAACTGACACGTAGAAGACTCATTATACCAGTTGGTCGACTCATACACTGAAATGTATAAAATGGAATCACCATAATCAAACTGAACCACCAACAGTAAAGTACATTTACACTTTTTTTTTTTTTTACAATACTATTCTCACATCTTTAGGCAATGTTGCCCTTAGTGTTACAGAAATACATTATTATAGAGACAGTTCATAATTGACATAATTGAGTTCCTAAGTTTGATTGTTCATTTTTGGCCCTCTGCTCTTTGCCTGCGGATCAGATCAGCATACAGCCCCCCTTTGCTCAGCAAGTCCAAGTGAGTTCCCGCCTAGAAAGAGAAGGAAAAAGATATTTTAGAACAATATTACTTATAAGAAATTATTAACGAAATGCAAACTAATTATCTCCAAAATTACTTGTGAGCTCAAAGGCTACAAAATATGAACTGGTCGAAAGCTCTGCAAGAAGACCAATGGAATCTCTGAGGTAAAATACTGTCTGGCAATTGCACCTCTACGATGTGTCCGTTGCTCATGACACAGATGATGTCCGCTCCCTGGATGGTGCTGAGACGGTGGGCGATGACGAGTACGGTGCGGCCAGTTGTAGCCCGGTCAAGGGCCTCCTGGACCACACGCTCTGATTCTGCATCCAGGGCACTGGTGGCCTCATCCAACACCAGGATGTTGGGGTTCTTGATCAGGGCACGGGCGATGGCAATCCGCTGCTTCTGCCCCCCTGACAATGTCACTCCGCGTTCACCTGTGTGCCCGCAGAGAAACACATGATGTGCTTGGTGTTTGATAACACAGGCGGTAGCAACTTCAACATCTGGTATGTACACATTGCTGCACTAACAGGCAACTTCAATACACCACCGGTGGACAGGCTACTACACATCCGAAGCCTAGTAACTGTGCACCACGACAGAGCACATACCGACAATGGTTTTGTACCCCTCTGGGAAGCTTGTGATGAAGCCATCAGCATTGGCTTGCTTGGCAGCATCGATGACCTCAGCTTCAGTGGCCTCTGGCTTTCCGAAGCGAATATTCTCCATGACAGAAGAACCAAACAGCACAGGCTCCTGCAAGGATTGAAGGATAAGTAGAGTACCAAGAAGCAGAGATGCCAGACGTCGACAGCAGAGGATGTAGGCTATACATTCAAATGTAGAAGTATTTATAACATAATTTCCTTTTTTCCATATGTACTGTACCTGGTTGATGTATCCAATGACCTGTCCTCTGAGCCAGGATTGGTCAAGTGTCTTGATGTCGAGCCCATCCAACATGATCACACCACTGGTGGGGTCATAGAAACGCTCAAGTAAGGATGCCACGGTAGATTTTCCTGAAGAGCGATGATAAGTGACATTATTATCATATACAGAACATATTTATAATATAACCATATTTATAATAGTTCCTTGACCAATGTAATAATTATTACTGGCCATTTGCCTTTGCCTGGCAGTGTATATTGAGTATAATGCCATAAGTAGGAGATGCTGGAACTACAGTTTTACCTCCCCCTGACTCTCCAACAATAGCGACGGTCTTACAGGGAGGCAGTGTGAGGTTAAAGTTCTTCAGGATCTGGTGGCCAGGTCTTGTAGGGTAACTATTGATGAAGAAAAGCAAAAAAATAGCATCCCCTGCTGTTTGCTGTATGTCTGACAATAAGTTACTATGTATGGTGGCTTCTTGCCTGAAGGAGATGTCCATGAACTCCACTCGTCCAACCAGAGAACTGTATGGGATGCGTCCTCCCCCGGTGAGTGGGATGGTGGGCTCCAAAGCCAGGTACTCAAAGACACGGGCCCCAGAGCTGATGCCTCTCACCATCTGGAAAAATAAGGTGGAGAACACAATTCTTTATGACAATTTTTGTGATTCATACACAGAAAATGTTGTGCACACTGGATGAACAACTTTTCAGCCTCTAATTCCAATTCAAAGTGTTGCCTGAACTCACTTGGCCGAACAGGATAGAGATACTGGCCAAAGACCTGAGCAGAAAACGAAGACAAAAAAGTTATTGTATTACCTTTCTTTGCATTTGCATTGGATGTGATATGATGCAGTTAGAGTCCTAATGCTACAGACCTCTTAAAATCAAATCAAACTTTATTTATATAGCGCATTTCATACACAGAGGCAACACAATGCGCTTTTTTCTCTTGTAAGAATAGATCACATATTTTACCTCTGAACAGTCTGGGAGGCTACCAGAAAAGACATGAGTTCACCTGGAGACATTTCATCTCCAGCCATTAAATGTCCACCAGCAAAAATGGTCCCTAAAACAATGCCTGTCCAAAAAGAAAAAATGGCATAAACAAAAAAGATAGGACATCATCTTAATATGAAAATCAATACATTTTCTTGAAGCATTATGACACAAATACTTACAGTTCAGGACAATATTTGACAGGCCTTGGAAAACAGCTATTCCTGATCCCAGAGATTCATTCAATTCACAAGACTTGTCCACTTCTCGGGCATATAACCTGAAACACAGACAATGTTATACAGTACACTGTATACATACTGTATACAGATAGATGCCTCAGTTCACTGAGTGTTTTAACACACTATGCAGTACTAACACACGGGTTAGTGGCAAATGAGAAGCACAATGGAATCTCACTCACTGAAGCTCTCGCTCTTCCATAGCAAATGCTTTCACAGTCCGCACATTGCCAAGCGCTTCATCTGCCACCCCTGTTGCTTTGGATACCTACAAGAAAACACACAATCACACACACATGCGCACACACACACACACACACACACACACACACACACACACACACACACACACATATTCAGTTCACAGCAAAAGCGTAGACATAGTGCTGACACAGCACACCCAGTAAAATTACTATTAACCGTACCTGCTCCTGAGCCAGTCGGGACAGCTTGCGTAGGAACGAGCCAATCAGGGCGCCCGCTCCCACCAGACAGGGCAGCACCACAACCATCATACCAGTGAGTTTGGGTGAGATGACATAGAGAGACACAAAACACCCGACTGTCTGAGTGGCACTCCGCAAGCCCTGTCAATACAGTATGTGCAAACAACAAAATAAGCAAACCAAGTTCACTGTTATCTAACAGTATGTTGAACATGTGGACATGCAATCAGCCACACCTGAGAGATGACCAGTTTAAAGGAAGACTTGAACTCCTGAATGTCAGCAGTCAAGCGGTTCACAAGCTGGCCTGTCTTATTGGCATCAAAGAAGGCAACATCTTGCCTGAGTCAAACAAACAAAAAAGGTCATCTTGTGAGAGTATGAATGAGAGTATAAGTGCTGCTACTGTACATACTGGCGATGTTTCTTTTACCATTTAGTACTCTCTGTGTAGATTAGCAACATGTCACTAGTTGCATCTATATGCATACTCTACCTGAGTAAAGAGGTGAAAAGGGTCTTCCTCATGTCAGCTGCCACTTTTTCTCCAACCCTGGACAGCAGGATGATATAACCCGTGGTCAGCAGGCCCTGCAGAACAAGCTCTATTAGTTATGCCAATGTGTACATTGTAAGGTCATGGTAATATGATCACAGAATGAGACATGTTCCTTAGTTCTGAAGCACTAACCTGAAGACCATATAATCCAAGCAGCTTCAGAGCAGGATTGCTGATCTCCCTCATGTAATTCCCTGCATGGTCTCTCATGTAGCTTGCGACTACATTCACCAAATCCCCCAACATCAGTGGAATTTCAATGTTCAAGACAGCAGCACCAAAAGCAAGCTAAACAACAAAATGTAAATTATGTCACAGCTTATGAGAGAAATTGTGTCCGTCTGTGTGTATGGAAAGCTATATTATGTAATGTTTGTGTCATGTTTCTTACCACAACAGCACCGATAAGAGCAAGTAGCTGAGGTTTGACAAATTCCCACAAGACCTGCCAGTCAAACTCGGGCACAGTTTCTTTGGCTGGGACTTCTGCTGTAGCATTATTATTTACATCTGCCCGACAATATGCAACACTACCAAACAACCGTGCAGAGACAGTGAGGACCACTGGCCCCAGAATAAACTTCAGACCCGCTCCAGGGGGCCTTGTCCGGCAGGTAGACTGGCGAACTGCTCTCTGTGCCAGACCCCAGACACGGGCAACAACATTGGGATGTTCAGAGCAGTTGTGTGCATTGGGAACTGGGTTTGACTTTAGATAGGTTCTGAAATAAAACAACAGTGGTCATCAGTATGAGTAGTATTGATTTCAAGGAATATTTTATACAGGGAGTACATTTAGCAAATAGGTTTCATCCAGAGACCAATGTGGGATGTGAATCCTTTCTAATATGCATCACAAACTATCTGGGACCATGGAGGAAATGCAGCTACACAATGACCTAAGACCAAATTAGCAGCACGTGATCGTGTGCATTAAAGAGGGGACGTTTAGTTTAGACAGTAACTTTGTTATAATATATGATAGCGCAAGTCATACATGAAAATGTTGAAAGGATGGCACAACAAATCAAAGATTTATATCCGTTGTGGTCCATGGTCTCGGCACAAAAAATGTCTACATCCAACAGCTTATCTATTAAGCTAGCTAACACTTAACTAGGGTCACTTGGCTAATAGAAAGCTAGCCGATTGCCCTACCGTGAATGTTTCCATAAATCTTGTGTTTTATTGAATCGCGAATAAAGAGGGCGCACTTGTGCAGTGGTGCTGACTCTACAACAAAGCAAGTGAAACATGTTTGATGCTTTAATGGACATTCAACTAAATCTAAACTGAGCGGCTAGCTCAGAAAGGTTCAAGGAGCATCATCTAGGCTGCCATGTTGACAGTATCCCAGAATGCACTTCACTACCAGACAATGTGAAGAATTGCTAAGCATAACGCTAACTAAGGCTAGCGATACAAATACAATTAACTCAGTTTTTATTACTTTAATTAATAGATTTATTTAGTTATTTCGTGTATCACCGATTTTCCGAGATGTTCTGTTGAAACTACATTTGACAAACGGAAATGACGTTTGTTAAAAACACAGTGACGTGCTGAAAAAACAGTGACGTCAATGGTGTTTTGTTGACATTTGTTCCTCAAAGACAAAACACTGAGCTCACAGATGGCTCTTGTAAACAGCTTGCTAGTTTGTTAGATTGTTACAAAACGGAACGCTAGCTAGATCATTGTGGATATATAACGTTGATTGAAAACGTTTTTCTGTTTAGATATACGCTACAAATAAGGGATCCAAGCAGCTAAGATAAGAAAATACAGCGAATGGACCGATAGCGGAGCAACAATACGAACTAGCAGCACACAGGCGTAGCTAACCTTAGCTAGCTAACGTTGTCTGGCGTTGGAGCTGTTTAGCTAGCTGGCTAGCTATCAAGTTGAGAGGTAGGTATGCTAGCTAGCATGTCAGCAAAACTAAGACATTCATGAGTTTGCAATCTGGCGTATTGTGATTGCTGCTAGTAGTAGATAGATAAAGTTAGCTAGCACTAGCAGACCGCAAGTAAGTTGGCATCTAGTGTAAGTGGCACCATCAGCCAGCTAGAGGTGTCACCCCCGCAGTTAACTAGCTAGCTGGCTACACTGATAGCTAGTGCCACTATGATTTTTAGCTTATTTGCCAGCCTGCTAGATAACCTGCTTTGTTGCCAACATAAACCAAGAGCTGTCAAACTTGTGGTCGTTTACCGTCACCATAAGCCATGTGTCTGGCTCCCTGCAGATATGATGTAATGATGTTGAAATACTGAAATACACCAATCTTTTTCCCCAGGACAGGGAGTACTGGGAAGAATGTAAACACAATGGCTAACTTTGAAGCCTACCAGGAGTATCAGCGAATTGAGGACTTTGAGGAGGACTCGCCACCCGGGGAGGAGGACTTGTTGGTGCATGTGCCAGAGGGCCTGCGAGGTATTCATTATAGCTACACACTGGGCATGTTTTTATTGGGATACTGCTATGCATATGCAACAGATTACCAAGAAAACACAGATTTACGTATAAAGCACTTGCCTGGAAAACTATTGTTGCGCTGAAAAGTTATTGTTATGCCATGTAGGTCTACATACTGGAGAATCATTTAGATCATATGTTTGAGATCTCGATGTCTTTGTAGCTTCTTATGATTATCATGTCCTCATTCATTTACAGAATCATGGTACCATATCAAGAATCTGGACCACTTCTTCACAAGAATATCCTTTTAAGATTGTCAAGTTATGGCTGTGATAGGAAATGGGGATGTTTCTGGAAATAATAGCTAAAACTCAGACTGGCCTGGAGCAAAGGAAGAGACCACTGTATAACGCTGTCAGATAAAGCATAGCCTCATCACAATGTAGTCTAGGGGTGTAACAATATATCGTGCCACAATATATCGCGATACAGAAACGTCACAATACGTACCGTCAAGGTGAAAACAATATCGTGATATGTTTATTATATCAGTGAACACTGGCTACACAACCCTGGTAACAAACATGTCTTTTGTCTCTAGGCCTACCCATGATATTATAACAGTTAAGCTCTAAATTCACAAAGTGTATTGGAGTAGAAATGTGGAGAAATGCACTATTGGTGTGAACAGCAGCGCTACTGCAACGCTTCACACCTGCCCTTAGTGTATCGTATCGTATTGTTATCGTCAACCCAATATCGTGTATCGTATCGTGAGATTAGTGTATCGTTACACCCCTAATGTAGTCTTACATGTCTTGTTGATATGTGTGCTTTCTGTCAGAAGAGATGACAGGCCTGAACAACCCACTCTAATGTGCTTTGTTGTGTCCTGCTTAATGGGTAAATAGTAAGTTGTCTCAGGGAAACTGTTTAGTTGGCGATGTCTTTCCTTTTCCTTAACTTGAATTTCCACATCTATCATTTTCATCAGAAAAATGGCTTTGCTTGTATGATGCTATCCGAGTTCTTTGAACTTGTGTAAGTATGATATGCACATTGTTACTCTCTGGACAATCAATTCAGTTTATAAACTACATGTAAGATCAATTTCAGGACAGCAATGATGACACTGTTTCATGTTATTGTGAACGCAGTTTGTTGTCAGTGCGCCATTGCAAACAAATCCCGTGTTCAGCCGGCCGCCGTGCCACTGAGTTCGGCGATTTGCGCCGCCCATGCCGCCCGCCGCCCAGTTCGTGCGAATTGTATTGACTTTCTATGTAAACTTGCCGCGCCGCAGGAAAAATTCGCACCCTGTGTGAACACAGCATTATGTGTGTTGAGCCCGCGGCGAGATTGGGCGAACTGGATGAACTGGGCGGGGAAATTTTTTTCGCGGCGCCCGGTGTGAACACAGCATAATAGGGTCGTTCACAGGCAGGCCCTGAAGCAGTTAGTCTGGGAAAATCCTTGACTGCATGACAGCCAAAGCTCAGCCTATCATCATGATTCCTGTGAACTATCCCACTTAAATAATTGAACCAGAGCATGATATTGTTATAGCCCTACTACCCTAGTTCATATTTTTGTACTTTATGGGGCGGGGATAAACAGCAAAAAGGACCTTAAACCAAAAAGGAAGGATGACCAGGGCACTCTTGTTGTAGAGAACATTAAAAAAGCCTTTATTAAAGTGACTAATGCATTTGGCAAAGATTAAAAAACTCACTTACACGTTTCGGCACTCATACCTTCATCAGGGTGACTAACATGTGAACGATGTGAGGTTACTCACCCTGATGAAGGCATGAGTGCCGCAACGCGTAGGTGCGTTTTTTAACCTTTGCCAAATGCATTATCCACTTTAATAACGGCTTTTTACTTTTCCCTACAAAAAGAGTGCCTTGGTCATCCTTATGCTTTGGTTTAAAGTCATCACCCTTGTACCAAGCTGTACCTTGTGTTGACATTACAAGATGCGTGCCTCTCTCTGTTTTTCTCCCTATAAAAAAGGGCCTATTTGGTCTGTCAACAATTAAGACGTCTTTTTTCTTTTCTTTTGTATAGATACCGTCTTCAACAAAGTAATACTATTTGTGATCTGCTAGCTTTAATCCCAGCGTTTGGTCTTCTCCTTGCAGCCAGTTCCTGTTTGTTGTCACATTCACAACATTTCTCTTCAACTGTGTGGAGTATGATGTCCTGTTTGCCAACCGGGCAGTGAACCACACAGGGCCTGGCCAGAACCCCTTGGACAGGAACAAGGTCACCCTGCCAGATGCCATCCTACCCAGCCATCAGTGCACTGAGATGTAAGGAGGCTGTGTGTGTGTGTGTGTGTGTGTGTGTATGTTTGTACTGTAGAAGAAAGACAGCTGAGTTGCTCATCCCTTCTGGCCAGTGCAGGCCGGGCAAGCTTGTTTGCGCATGGTTTGGCTGCGGCAGCTGATCCGTCTGCTGTCACTGAAGCCAGGACGGGAATAGAAACTTCAGCAGCGTCCAAAATATGACACGACACCTTGACCGAGAGTAGACTACCTGTAAGACTGCTGTCACAATGTAGGCCTAATGCTATTTGATTTTGTGGTGTTTTCTTGTAGACGTGATGCAGTAACAGCAGTGACATGTCAGGGCCTGCTGAACTCAATCGCGGCTGGGGAGAGGTTTAATTTCCCTAGCCTAATTCTGTTGTGTCTAGTCATTCAGAGGCTAATGTTTGTTTATTAGATTGTGTCCGATGTGGTTTCACTCCAAGACCTGCTTACATTCATGGGCTCGAAATGTGGACCACTGGCCTACTTTAACATAGCCTGTGGGTTGTTTGTACTTGGTATATGAAAAAGTAATCCCTCCCTTTTGTAACACTCTTTTGAAGGGTTAGGGTTATGTCTTACCATTGTCATGCCCCATTATCTAAATGGGCATCACATATTAAACTTATTTTGACTGCTGCTTGACTTATTCTAATCGTGCCCTTTCTATTTGCGAGACTTGTTTTACTGAAATTTGATCCTGAGTTATTTTAGTTGTGCATTGGCCATTGTGTTTCAGGCTTTGGCTAGAGTTAAAGCCCTTCACTGACATAATATCTGGAGTCAGAAAGCTGAAAGACATTACCGATACAAAATCAATGTAATAGTGTTCTAACATTGAGGCAGGCTTCTTGATGTTGTCTGTTTACAACGGCACAGAGACTTGTAAACACGCAAAGGTTGCAACACCGCTGTGCTGCGGATGTCTTCCAGGAGGAGGTTATTTGTGTATCTGGGAACTGCGTCCACCGTTAGCACTAGGAAACAGGGTGTAATAGATAGCCCTTGCATGTACCAGACAGGACAACCACAGAATTTTGATGACACCCGGTAGCAAGCAGTACCGAGGACTGGGCGGGCCATCCTGTCAACCACATGACACTCCGCAGGCCTATAGCAACGCTCCAACCACCATACACCACAGCCAGATCTCTTTCCAAGATGTCTCTGCGCTTTCTCCTGTTTACTTTGCTCATGTCTTTCGCCATCCTTGATCCTATCCCACAAGCGACTGTGACGGAATCTGTGTAAGCTTATATCAGAAGTGATGATGCACAGCTGCTGGGAATTGGGACCCAGAGACAGCATGTCCAGACATTTCGAACCCCTGCTCCACCCTACTCATCCCCTAGCGATTTACCATTATGATATCAACGGTCTGCTGTCAGGATCGACTATTCTGAGCAGATGGATTCGAAAAGATGAGAGCATTTCTCAGATCACCTCCGTCTTTGCCCACCTTATCCCAGCATGTCATGCAAGGGGGGGATGGGTGTTCATTCCTATCCAGATGATCCAGCCTTGGCCTTTTCAGGACAGTAGTCTGTGGTATCTCACTCACAGGGTAACTCTAAATAAAACACTCATATGAATGGAGAAAAAAGGCTAGGAGATTATTGAACGGAAACCCACGACAGACGTTAGCAGAACGCCGGCCCAAGCGTTGACGTGCACAGTGCCATGAGGAAGCTCCATCCCGTGGGTGACGTCGTGTTCCATGTTTTGAAATGGGATGTCCAGCAGCTTTCTGATCTACAGAATAGTCAGTGATGCTATGTCCGGCGTGTTTCACCTGTAAACAGGTTCGATGTCCTAGGCAGGTAGATATGACTTAAATTCTAAGATACAGTGCGACTCCAGCTAGATAAAGTTTCTTGTGGACCATATGGCAACAGATTCAATCTTCTTCTGTTCGGCCTTTTTCTATCATGATATTGACTTTTTCTATAGACAGCCTAATTACTTGTCACAGTCACACATTAGTGGTGAATTGCTGTAGCCCTATGATTGAGCGGTTGAGCCTTGCCTTGAATGATAATTCCGATGTTAGCCTGGATCCTAATATCAGTCTGTTTGGTTCTTTCCCCGACATCCCTGCGTGTGTCTGCCCAGGATCAAGGAGAGCAGCTGGATCTTATTCCTACTCATCATGGCGGCCATCTTCTGGACCTATCGGCTGATCAAGGTGTTCTGTAACGTCCTGAGCTACTGGGAGATCCGGCAGTTCTACATCAAAGCCCTGAAGATCAAAATGGTAAGGCTATCCGCCAGATCACTACCGAAATTCACTACGCCAGACTCGGGACCGAGATTTTTTCTTTAAAGCACGCCGAGAATACAGCGGTTCTGAAATGCCGTTATAAGCTGTCGGTTGTTATGAGATGTCAGGAGTCAGGGCTCTGTGCGTAACGCCTGGACCCGGGGGTTAATCGGTGCTCTGCCCCCTCCAGGACGAGCTGTGTAACTTCACGTGGCAGGAGGTGCAGGACCGTCTCATCAGCCTGCAGCGCGAGCAGCAGATGTGCATCCACAAGAAGGAGCTGACCGAGCTCGACATCTACCACCGCATCCTGCGCTTCAAGAACTACATGGTGGCCATGGTCAACAAGTCACTGCTGCCCGTGCAGCTGCAGCTCCCCCTGCTGGGCAACCTGGTGTTCCTCACCCAGGGCCTCAAGTACAACTTTGAGCTCATCCTCTTCTGGGGGCCCGGCTCGCTGTTCCAGAACAAGTGGAACCTGCACCCCAAGTACAAGCGGGCGGGAAACCGGCTGGAGCTGGCGCAGCGGCTCAGCCGGGTCATCCTGTTGATGGGCGTGGCCAACCTGCTGCTCTGCCCGTTCATCCTGGTGTGGCAGGTGCTCTACGCCTTCTTCAGCTACACCGAGGCCATCCGCCGGGAGCCCGGCAGCCTGGGCGCACGCCGCTGGTCGCTCTACGGCCGCCTCTACCTGCGCCACTTCAACGAGCTCGACCACGAGCTGCACGGGCGCCTGGGCCGCGGCTACAAGCCCACCTCCAAGTACATGAACTCCTTCAGCTCGCCGCTGCTGGCCGTGCTGGCCAAGAACGTGGCCTTCTTCTCCGGGTCGGTGCTGGCCGTGCTCATCGCGCTGACCGTGTACGACGAGGACGTGCTGACCGTCCAGCACATCCTGACCGCCATCACCGTGTTGGGCGTGGTCGTCACCGTCACCAGGTGAGGGGGCGGGCGGGGAGAGGCGCTCCGGCGGGTTTTCGCCGTTTTCTCGGCGCCGCCTCGGCGTATTGCGTCGGGCCGGTTAGTCTGAACTGAATGCATCCTAACGGCACATCGTCGTCTGTGTGTGTGTGTGTGTGTGTGTGTGTGTGTGTGTTCCACGCAGGTCCTTCATCCCTGACGAGCATATGGTGTGGTGCCCTGAGCAGCTGCTGCAGTGCGTGCTGGCGCACATCCACTACATGCCTGACCACTGGAGGGGCAACGCCAACAAGAGCGAGACCCGGGACGAGGTGGCACAGCTGTTCCAGTACAAAGCGGTGAGGAGGAGCGGGGCCAGGCGGAGGAGGGGAGGGGCCAGGCGGAGGAGGGGCAGGGCCAGCTAAACCTCCAGAACCAGAGCAGCTGATCTCTTTGCCAGGATATAACGTCAATTCTCATGGACTGCCATAGGCTTGTGGTAGACATCACACAGTCAAGTGATGGTAAATGGTAAATGGGCTGCACTTATATAGCGCTTTTATCCAAAGCGCTTTACAATGGACTCTCGTTCACCCGTTCAAACATTCACACACCAGTGGCGGCAGCTGCCATGCAAGGTGCTATCCTGCTCATTGGGAGCAATTTGGGGTTCAGTGTCTTTGCCCAATGACACTTTGACATGTGGACAGGAGGAGGCGGGATTCGAACCGCCGACCCTAAGCTCGTCGGACGGCCGACCCAGGATCTCCCATTTTGCTGTTGTTTGTGTTTTTGTGATCCGGTTGTCGTCTTGCTGTTTGTGCCAGGTGTTCATCCTGGAGGAGCTGCTCAGTCCCATCGTCACCCCCTTCATCCTCATCTTCGTCCTGAGGAACAAGTCTCTGGAGATCATCGACTTCTTCCGGAACTTCACCGTGGAGGTGGTGGGCGTGGGCGACATCTGCTCCTTCGCCCAGATGGACATCCGCCGCCACGGCAACCCCATGGTGAGTCTCGGGCGTCGCTAAAAAAGCCACCCCGACCGTCCGCGGCGGTCTTGACCAGCCGACGTCAACGGTAAAGTTAACGCGCCCCCCCACCCGGCGGTGTTTCCCCCCCCCCCCCCAGTGGATGTCGGAGGGTCAGACGGAGGCGTCGGTCTACCAGCAGGCGGAGAACGGGAAGACGGAGCTGTCCCTCATGCACTTCACCATCAAGAACCCGCGCTGGCAGCCTCCGCTGGACAGCTCGGTCTTCATCAGCCACCTGAAGGGGAAGGTGCAGCAGGACGCCCAGGCTGGCCCCTCCCCCCAGCTGCTGCTCTCCGAGGCGCCGCTCTGCTCCTCCCTGCTCTACAACGAGTCGGGATCGGTGGTGAGTCGAAAATAGACCCGAGTCGTTCCGCCTGCGTCGGACGTTTCGCCGCCATTGCGTGATACCGCCGTATAGGGCTGGGTTAAAAAAAATAATTTATTAATCGATTCTGAATCAAATGTTTCACAAAATCGATCTTTTATTTAATTAATGAATGAATAAATGAAGGAATGAATAGTTCATTAATTAATTCAATGATTCATTCATTCATTTATTTTTGGAAATCAGTATCAATACCCAGCCGTAGTAGGCCTGTTGATGTGTTGCATAACTTGGCAGTCATGTAATTAAGGTTACAGCAAAAAAAAAATAAAAAAAAGGTTTTAGAGACACTAACCGAATCGATATTGAATCGAATCGAATTGAATCGTGATAATCGATTCTGAACCTTGTGAATCGGAATCGAATCGATTCTTGAAATTCAAATCGATACCCAACCCTACCGCCGTACCGTACTGTACCGCTGACCTGGGTCTCCTCTTTCCCCTGTCCAGCCTGACAACCTGCTGGCCAGCGTGCTGGCCCACCCCGTCCTGACGGCGCCGGGCCGGGACCGCCGCGTCCTCCCGTCCGGCACGGCCGCCTCGGCCGCCGCCAGCGTCCTGGCCTCGCTGTCCGGCTCGCAGCTCCCGCACGCCGGCCGCAGCCGCTCGCACGTCGTCCTGCCCTCGTCGGCGCACCCCGAGAGCGCCATGTACCGGAGCGACCGCACCTACGCCGACAGGTAGGGGGGAACGGCCGCTAAAAAAAGCGCCGGGAGGAAGCGAACGCCGTCCGAGTGGTGTGGGGGGGGGGGGGGTTGACGTGACACGTTTTTGAGCTTTGACCGCCGCCTTCTGTCCTCAGCATGTCGGCCAGCGACTCCCGCGTCCGGAGCGCGCCACTGCTCTCGGAGCTGGCCTCCACGGAGATGAGCCTCCACGCCATCTACATGCACGAGGTAAGCGGCCGCGCCCCTCTGCCTGCGCCCCTCTGTCTGATGTAACGAAGCGTTCTCCCGTATGTGGCTGCCCCCCCCCACCCCCCACACCCTCCCCCTCCCCCCTGCTCCCCGCGCCGCCCGTGTGTGACGTCCGGCTCTCTGCGTCCTCAGGTCCACCAGCAGAACTCCCAGAACTCCCAGAACCCCCAGCCCCAGAGGACGTCGGGCCCCTGGCACAACCCCGTGCCGATGAGAGAGCTGAACGCCAACGCAGGTGCGCCCTCAGCCGCCTCCGCGCCCAAGCCTCTCTGCGCCGTGCCTCAGTGGAGATTTTGAGAATTTTCTCTCTCTCTCTCTCTCTCTCTCTCTCTCTCTCTCTCTCCCTCTCTCTCTCTCTCTCTCTCTCTCTCTCCCTCCCCGATAGATAAGACGGAGAAATTGCAATGTAGTGTAGCTTATTGTGGCCCCCTGTGGCGCGTGTCTGTCCGTGCAGGTCCCCGGGCCCACGGCGCCCACGCGGCGAGCCTGACCACGCCCACCCCCCTCCGCCTGGGCGGCTGGAGGGAGGAGGAGGAGGAGGACGACGAAGGAGAGGAGGAGATCAACAGTGGGTCGGCTCCTAAAGGAGACGCCGGTAGTAGCTGCTGAAGTGCCTTACGTCATGAGGTAGGTGATTTCTCCTCCTCCCTCTCTCCTTCAAAACGACGACGACGACGACGTTCCTGTCGGTGAATCGAACTCTGTTGACGTCTCTCTGTGCTCTGTTTGCAGTGTTTACACGTTGCTTTCTCAATGAACACTGTGGCCTTAGATGATCTTTTTGGAGAGTTTGAATTGGACCTTTTGGACATCACTCAGCGTTTGCAGTTGGAGGAGCTCATTGGATAACCACTGTCTCCGCCCCTCCGTGCCTCTCCTCCTATCACACCAGGAGGGATGTGACGTCAGGGAAACCACATGTCTTCCATCCCTCTCCTTCTCATCGTTTTGTTATAAATGTATATACATTGCTCATAGGGGACTTGAGTCTGTGCGTGTGCGTGTGTGTGTGTGTGTGTGTGTGTGTGTGTATGTGTGTGAGAGAAAAAGAGAACTGTGTTAAAAAGATCTATCTCTCAGTTTGTGTTTGGGACGTAAGGAAAAGGGTGGCATTGCTCTGACCTTCAAATGGGTATCGTTACGGCACAGCCGGAGCTCAGAGCGGGCGCGGGATAGGCTTCAGCGTGGCACGCGGGCGCGGGATAGGCTTCAGCGTGGCACGCGGGCGCGGGATAGGCTTCAGCGTGGCACGCAACAAAACCATTGCAACTTTTGTCGCCCCTTGTGTGTTTTAATTTTGACATCTGTAAGGATAACGATATGAGTCCATGTTCACCTCCTCGTGGTAGAAATGGTGTTTTAACCTGGTGCTGAAAAGGCTTTGAGGTGGTGTATCATAGCTGGGAGGAAAGTGGAACGCAAAGCGCCACATTGTCATATTTGGCCCTCATTCACTTACTACTTGACATTTTGTAAATACACTTACACGTCTTAAATATGGATATTTCAAGTTAAGTTGTACCGTCAGTTGTTACTGTTCGAGTCATTTTGTTTGATCCAGAGCACTGAGTGGGTGTCAAGTAGGCTGCAGTGAACACTAGGTGAGTCACCACGAAGACAACATCAGAACCCTGACAAAAGCCCACGGGCTAGATCAAACTTCTCTTGAAACTGTGCATATACTTGTAAGCATTGAAAGCTGCTGACTATTGATTTTAATGGGCCTTTACATGTTTTTTTTTCACCCAGTATTAATTTCTGTCCCTCCCTTTGTGTCCTTAGGGAATTATATGGTATTCATATATAGTATATAATGACTCAAACAAGACAAGCATTCTATACTTGCCCTTTGGCAGGGCAGGTTTCACAGGCACTGTCAAGTACACATGTCAGTCACGGTGTGTTCAGTGTGTTTTGTGTTGCTCAATCCTTGAAATGTGCACACTATAGTGAAATTCCATGTTTTATTATTAAGGCCTGTTCCTCAAGCATGTATTGCATCTACAGCAATTTTTGTTTTAATTGTGGAATGAATCCTAAATCAGTATTTTATTTCCTTTTCTAATCTTCAGTAAGACAGCCCCCCCCCCCCCCCCGCACACCCCATAAATTATTAATATATTAAGTATTTATACATTAAAATGTTTTTGTTTTTGTAAAGAAAAAATCTTTATGGTCATACCAAATATAATTGGAATCTATCAAAGAAAAGAAACATCTTTATAGTGCCCCATAAAAAAACATCTCCACAAATCCTCTCTCCCTGACGTGGGCATGTGTGTACTCATTTGTTTAAAAAGCATATTTATTTCACACCAGTTCTTTCCTTTTGTATCTATGCAGTAATAGAATAAGGTAGGATCTATGCAGAGAAAAGAGCGCAGGTAGAGAGTATGGAGACGCAGCCGTACTTCTTTTGGTAAACAACACCCAAGATCAGGCACTCTGCCACATAGCGCCATCTAGTGGTTCTACTAGTACAACTTGCTGAGAGCAAATTCACCTGCATGCCAATGCTGAATGTAACCTACCCCTTACACTAGAGGAATGTATCCTAGTGACTGTAGCCATAACCGCTAATAGAGACTTACCACAACAGCTAAAATCTGTACTATTCCCCTTTAATGGAATTAAGTAGACCGCACCTATAGAGAATCTCACAGTGAGTCACAGCCTGGTCCACAGAGCACTGAGGCAATACTTCCCCACTTTGTAGGCCCGGGTGACTTTTACTATTCCTTTATTCTGTTGTTCTTGTGTTTGTAAGGGATGGACATCTGCCTATTTATGCTAAGCTAACATAAACTCAGCATTTTGCACTGAACGAATCAAAGTCAAAGTGTTTATTTATTAAGTGCACAGTATAAGACAAGGTCATTCTGAGCAATGAAATTCTTGGACATGGCAAGCAACAACTATGTAATAGGCAAGAGACAGACAAATAAACTTTGCATCAGCTACATTTTTAGTGCAGGGTTTTCAGGGGGACTTAAATGTTTTTTTTCCCCTCCGTCCTGACCGGCCTCTATCACTATATGTATCGGCATTGCATCACCATGTCTAGTGTTGTCAATGTCCACAGCTGACCACCTGGAAGCACTGTGGCCGAGCACACACCTGTTTGTTGTCACCTCTGGTCAGTACAGGTCCCCCCAGTGGAGAGAATGTTAATGACATGTTATGCCTAGTCAATAACATGCTACATGGGTATTGCTGTTGTTATTCATTCGTTGAACGCGATGTTTTGCTGATGTAATGGGTTCTAGTTGTGGAGACATGGCAGCTCATTGCTGTTTCAAAGTTCACGTCTTTTTCTTTTCTGGATTTTTGCTTTTATGTTGAGCAGTGCCTTAGGATCAGCAGTAGTTCCTTATAGACACAATGTTATGTAAATTTCAGATCTCCTTTGACTGTGTTTTTTTTGTAGCACATATGTACAGTATTTATATTTGGCAGGCTGGTTACGTCTGGCATCAAGTAAAGAGTGGGAAGTGTATTGTACTATCGTGGATGAGGCTGGTGTAACATCAACTACAGCACACAGATTTTTGACACCTCAGAAGTCTTTGTCTTGTTGAGATAATTTATTTAATCGACGTATCTAGTTTTGCCCTGTCTGTTTATCCCTATCCTGAAGAAGCAGTTCTTAGGTGGACAGATGCTCAATACCTTTATAACTGATGTAAACTGCGGCATCATGCCCCATCTCCCAATATCTCAGCTTCTTACCCACTATCGACCAGTCTAACAGACATTATGACTGCTACAAGGTGCTACGATTTCATACTCTAGTGTTTTCTTTTATTTAGGTTTGTTTTGTTTGCTTGTTCAGTAATTTAAGAAAAACTAGCTGAAAATCAACATGCCAAAATAACTTGTTTTTAGCACAGATTTACAGTACACATTTGTTTTCTGAAACTGAATAGAGGCAAAATATTCTTATTTTGTGTATATTTAATAATTGAAGTGTGTCCCAAGATGTAATGTACTTGATTTGAAATAAAATGAAAAATAATGCAATGTCAATAATTATTGATTTTATTCTTGAACAAGTGAAATTCAACAAATATAAAACAAATATAAAATGTTCAGTGTATTGACGGCAACTTCCAATCCCAATGTCCATGTGTCAACTCTTCAAGTTTTTATCAATGACTGATTGTAGCAAATAACTTAGCCCCTGGCGGCTTGGATCCATTGATACACTTCAATCCCTCTCCTGATCTTGTCCCCATTTTTCTTAACCCAGTGCCGGATCTTTCTCTCCTTTTTCTTAAGCCACGTCCGGAGACCCCTCCTGGTTCGAATCTTCGGCTGCAAACACAAAAAACACACAAAACAAATACGGATGTAAGAAGGCTTTCAGCTATTTAACATTTTAGAACATGCACACAATGGACAGAATATGTTCTTAGTAAAACTACCTTCAAATCATCTTCTGGCTCAAACTGCTCACAAGACATTTCTGAGGTGATGATGTTGTTGATGTCCTGGACTGGATGACTGACCACCAGGTTGCACAACAATAGTTTCTGCAATGAGGAGAATGGACATATTACTCAAGAACAAAGAGCAGATCTCTTTTTATATTCCATATCTGAGTACCAACAAAATAAAGGTTTTCTGTTCAACACGGTTTCTTGACTCCTTACCCCATTCTGCTTTAGAGGACATGGTTTCCCTTGGTGCTCTTGTGTCCCACTGCACATAGTCTCCTGTGCAAGGAAGCTCAGGCTTTTCATCGACACAGCAGACCCATCCACATCCTCTGGGCTCAACTAGGATCAGAGATGGGGAAAAAACATTCATCACTGGTGCATGGAACACAAATAAAAATCACTTTGCTGTAATCAAGAGGGCATTGGAAACACATCTCCTGTTATACTCACAGTGTCGACTTGGATATCTTCGAGTAGTGGGCGAAAAGTATGGCCTTCTGCGTCTCTCTTGGTGAACAGACCTACAATGGTGTCTTCATAGCTGAGCTCGGACGATGTCTGAGCCTTGACCAGAAGGGTAGCCAGGGCCAGCAGGAGGAGTGATCGTACCTGAGTCTTCATCTTCTTGTCTGTGCCCAGCAGTGAGAGCCTCTCCTCTTTAATAGCCTGCTCTTAACACGGGAAGTCCAGAGTTGAGCAATACAGGTTTTTGCTACATTTCATCCCGAATAGTGTTTTGCAACAAAATGTGAATATCAGTTTAAGAAACTATTCTATATGTTTGATCTCACCTCACAAATGCCACACTTTTTTATAATCTGCTGTCTTAGGAAAGTCTGGAATTGCGCAATCCAGGGTTTACAGTAGGTTAATTTCACCCCGAACAGTGTTTTGCAAAAAATGTCAATACAATTTTATAAGAAACTGGCCTATATGTTTGATCTCACCTCACAAATGCCACAGTGTGTTGTTGTTTGTGTAATATTCTGTCATTGAGAAGTTGATAGCACATTTTTGAGAAAGGGTATGTAAAGTAAAGTTTCAGTTGCTGTAGATAGATAGATAGATAGATAGATAGATAGATAGATAGATAGATAGATAGATAGATAGATAGATTACATTATTGATCCCTGAGGGGAAACAGTTGTGCAGCAGCAGGAAAGAAAACTAAAAAGCAGGATCAATGATTCATTTACAGTAAGTAGCCTATACAAATATACATCAAAAATACTAAAAGGATATACAAGATGGGCATATCAGTCTGTAATCTCCAGCTGTACTAGAGTGCAATACACTCAGAGTCAGTAAAATCAAATAAGGAGTATGTCCATGTTCATAAAAGAAAAGTGAACTGTGAACTGTCTTGTCCAAGAAAAGTCTGGGCACCAAAAACAAAGTGTCTTTAATGTGTACAACTATTGTCTGTTTGTTTTCCCCACAGTTATTCATTGTTGTGTTTGTACTGATATCTTGTGGCAGGGCTATACTATTAAGGAAATATTTGTCTCATGGGTAGCTGCTTGGCTTGGAAAGAGATGACCGTTAAGAGAGGAAATGTTGAAGCCCCATTCACACCATCTACTGTTCATTCCAAGAAACCTTCAATTTAGAGTATTGTTAGACACCAGTCTAAGACAACAATTTATCAATTAAATGCACATCTATATTGTCAGAGGGGTGAGGGAGGGAGATGATGGGTCTTTGGGGGGCTCTGTCTAGGGGGGGTCTTCAATGTCAATCCACTGCAGTTGTTGACTGTTGAGCTAGCGGACCGCATCAGAAAAGAAGCTGTTGTGGAACCTTTCTTTCCTGGTCCTGATACTCATCCATCTTCCGTCTCTCTGGTGAGATGGTGTGGCCAGGTGGTAGCTTGGAAGGTTGGTATCTTTTCTGATGGAGATGGCCTTCCTGCAGCAGCATTGGTTGTCGAGATCCTCGATGGCTGGGAGCTCCACACCAATGATCTTCTGCGCTGTCTTCACCACCCTCTGGATGGCATGCCTGTCATGGGTGGTGGAGTTGCCGTACCAGGCTGTGAAGCCTCCAGTCAGGATACTTTCAATGATGCTGCAGTAGCTTGCAGCAAATTTTTGAGAAAGTGCAGGCACAGTTACCCAAATGTCACTTACAAATGAATGTAAATAGACTCCTGTGACTGCTTTTCCTGTGGCTACATGCCAAATAGGAGGAGATGAGCTGTTCCCTCTGTTTCGCAACCCTGGGCTGCCCACAAAGATAACTCTCTCTTACCCCTGTGTTGAGAGAGATAGACAGAGAGAGAGAGAGAGAGAGAGAGAGAGAGAGCGAGAGAGAGAGAGAGATGTCTATGGGGGGAAAGTTTATGCTACATCAGAAAGGACAACAGTGCCCAATACCTACAGTGTCAGTAAGATCAAATAAGGATTATGTCCACATAGATGAATAATACTGTAAGTGAACTGTAAACTGTTATGTCCAAAAAAAAGTCTGGGCCCTCCAAAACAAAGTGATTGATGTGTATACAGCTATATTGACTGCTCTTCTGACCACAGTTTGACTATGTTTGTATGTGATTGTGTATTGATTTTTTCTGGCAGGATTATACTATTAAGGACATAGTTGTCTCATCAGTAGCAGCTGGATCCTGGACTTGGAAATAAATGACTGTTCATTTGTTTATAGCAAGTGTTGAGGCCCTATTCACACCATGATTTTTACACTATGATCTTTTATTTTCATTCTAGCTTTGAGATATGGACCGGAGATCCCTGTAACAGGTTTAGGCAAGAGATAACTTGAAATGTCATTACCGGTCAGATACTCTGATTTCATGTAAACTTCAGATCTTCTTTCGCGGTGTTCATTAGCAGTGCATACTGTATGTACAGTATTTATATGTGGCAGCTTGGTTACATCTAACATCATAATAGTGGGAAGTGTATTGCAGCCTTCTACCATGGATGAGACTGGTGTAACATTAACTACAGCAGACAGACTTTTGACACCTCAGAAGTCTTTCACCTGATAAGATCATTTATTTCATCAAAGTGATTTGTCTTGCACTGTCTGTTTTCTCTGTCCTGAAGAAGCAGTTCTTAGGTGGACAGATGCTCAATACCTTTATAACTGATGTAAACTGCGGCATCATGCCCCATCTCCCAATATCTCAGCTTCTTACCCACTATCGACCAGTCTAACAGACATTATGACTGCTACAAGGTGCTACGATTTCATACTCTGGTGTTTTCTTTTATTTAGGTTTGTTTTGTTTGCTTGTTCAGTAATTTAAGAAAAACTAGCTGAAAATCAACATGCCAAAATAACTTGTTTTCAGCACAGATTTACAGTACACATTTGTTTTCTGAAACTGAATAGAGGCAAAATATTCTTATTTTGTGTGTATTCAAACATTGAAGTGTGTCCCAAGATGTAATGTACTTGATTTGAAATGAAATGAAAAATAATGCAATGTCAATAATTATTGATTTTATTATTGAACAAGTGAAATTCAACAAATATAAAACAAATATAAAATGTTCAGTGTATTGACGGCAACTTCCAATCCCAATGTCCATGTGTCAACTCTTCAAGTTTTTATCAATGACTGATTGTAGCAAATAACTTAGCCCCTGGCGGCTTGGATCCTTTGATACACTTCAATCCCTGTCCTGATCTTGTCCCCATTTTTCTTAACCCAGTGCCGGATCTTTCTCTCCTTTTTCTTAAGCCACTTCCGGAGACCCCTCCTGGTTCGAATCTTCGGCTGCAAACACAAAAAACACACAAAACAAATACGGATGTAAGAAGGCTTTCAGTTATTTAACATTTTAGTACATGCACACAATGGACAGAATATGTTCTTAGTAAAACTACCTTCAAATCATCTTCTGGCTCAAACTGCTCACAAGACATTTCTGAGGTGATGATGTTGTTGATGTCCTGGACTGGATGACTGACCACCAGGTTGCACAACAATAGTTGCTGCAATGAGGAGAATGGACATATTACTCAAGAACAAAGAGCAGATCTCTTTTTATATTCCATATCTGAGTACCAACAAAATAAAGGTTTTCTGTTCAACACGGTTTCTTGACTCCTTACCCCATTCTGCTTTAGAGGACATGGTTTCCCTTGCTGCTCTTGTGTCCCACTGCACATAGTCTCCTGTGCAAGGAAGCTCAGGCTTTTCATCGACACAGCAGACCCATCCACATCCTCTGGGCTCAACTAGGATCAGAGATGGGGAAAAAACATTCATCACTGGTGCATGGAACACAAATAAAAATCACTTTACTGTAATGAAGAGGGCATTGGAAACACATCTCCTGTTATACTCACAGTGTCGACTTGGATATCTTCGAGTAGTGGGCGAAAAGTACGGCCTTCTGCGTCTCTCTTGGTGAACAGACCTACAATGGTGTCTTCATAGCTGAGCTCGGACGATGTCTGAGCCTTGACCAGAAGGGTAGCCAGGGCCAGCAGGAGGAGTGATCGTACTTGAGTCTTCATCTTCTTGTCTGTACCCAGCACTGAGAGCCTCTCCTCTTTAATAGCCTGCTCTTAACACGGGAAGTCCAGAGTTGAGCAATACAGGTTTTTGGTACATTTCATCCCGAATAGTGTTTTGCAACAAAATGTGAATATCAGTTTAAGAAACTGTTCTATATGTTTGATCTCACCTCACAAATGCCACACTGTTTTATAATCTGCTGTCTTAGGAAAGTCTGGAATTGCGCAATCCAGGGTTTACAGTAGGTTAATTTCACCCCAAACAGTGTTTTGCAAAAAATGTCAATACAATTTTATAAGAAACTGGCCTATATGTTTGATTTCACCTCACAAATGCCACAGTGTGTTGTTGTTTGTGTAATATTCTGTCATTGAGAAATTGATAGCACATTTTTGAGAAAGGGTATGTACTGTACGTAAGGTTTCAGTTGCTGTAGATAGATAGATAGATAGATAGATAGATAGAAAGAAAGATAGATAGATAGATAGATAGATAGATAGATAGATAGATAGATAGATAGATAGATAGATAGATAGATAGATAGATAGATGGATTACATTATTGATCCCTGAGGGGAAACAGTTGTGCAGCAGCAGGAAAGAAAACTAAAAAGCAGGATCAATGATTCATTTACAGTAAGTAGCTTATACAAATATACATCAAAAATACTAAAAGGATATACCAGATGGGCATATCAGTCTGTAATCTCCAGTTGTACTAGAGTGCAATACACTCAGAGTCAGTAAAATCAAATAAGGAGTATGTCCATGTTCATAAATGAAAACTGAACTGTGAACTGTCTTGTCCAAAAAAAGTCTGGGCACCAAAAACAAAGTGTCTTTAATGTGTACACCTATTGTCTGTTTGTTTTCCCCACAGTTATTCATTGTTGTGTTTGTACTGATATCTTGTGGCAGGGCTATACTATTAAGGAAATATTTGTCTCATGGGTAGCTGCTTGGCTTGGAAAGAGATGACCGTTAAGAGAGGAAATGTTGAAGCCCCATTCACACCATCTACTGTTCATTCTAAGAAACCTTCAATTTAGAGTATTGTTAGACACCAGTCTAAGACAACAATTTATCAATTAAATGCACATCTATATTGTCAGAGGGGTGAGGGAGGGAGATGATGGGTCTTTGGGGGGCTCTGTCTAGGGGGGGTCTTCAATGTCAATCCACTGCAGTTGTTGACTGTTGAGCTTGCGGACCGCATCAGAACAGAAGCTGTTGTGGAACCTTTCTTTCCTGGTCCTGATACTCAGCCATCTTCCGTCTCTCTGGTGAGATGGTGTGGCCAGGTGGTAGCTTGGAGGGTTGGTATCTTTTCTGATGGAGATGGCCTTCCTGCAGCAGCATTGGTTGTCGAGATCCTCGATGGCTGGGAGCTCCACACCAATGATCTTCTGCGCTGTCTTCACCACCCTCTGGATGGCATGCCTGTCATGGGTGGTGGAGTTGCCGTACCAGGCTGTGAAGCCTCCAGTCAGGATACTTTCAATGATGCTGCAGTAGCTTGCAGCACATTTTTGAGAAAGTGCAGGCACAGTTACCCAAATGTCACTGACAAATGAATATTAATAGACTCCTGTGACTGCTTTTCCTGTGGCTACATGCCAAGTAGGAGGAGATGAGCTGTTCCCTCTGTTTCGCAACCCTGGGCTGCCCACAAAGATAACTCTCTCTTACCCCTGTGTTGAGAGAGATAGACTGAGAGAGAGAGAGAGAGCGAGAGAGAGAGAGAGAGAGAGAGAGAGAGATGTCTATGGGGGGAAAGCTTATGCTACATCAGAAAGGACAACAGTGCCCAATACCTACAGTGTCAGTAAGATCAAATAAGGATTATGTCCACATAGATGAATAATACTGTAAGTGAACTGTAAACTGTTATGTCCAAAAAAAAGTCTGGGCCCTCCAAAACAAAGTGTTTGATGTGTATACAGCTATATTGACTGCTCTTCTGACCACAGTTTGTCTATGTTTGTATGTGATTGTGTATTGATTTTTTCTGGCAGGATTATACTATTAAGGACATAGTTGTCTCATCAGTAGCAGCTGGATCCTGGACTTGGAAATAAATGACTGTTCATTTGTTTATAGCAAGTCTTGAGGCCCCATTCACACCATGATGGTTACACTATGATCTTTTATTTTCATTCTAGCTTTGAGATATGGACCGGACATCCCTGTAATAGGTTTAGGCAAGAGATAACTTGAAATGTCATTACCGGTTAAATACTCTGATTTTATGTAAACTTCAGATCTTCTTTTGCTGTGTTTATTAGCAGTGCATACTGTATCTACAGTATTTATATGTGGCAGCTTGGTTACATCTAACATCATAAGAGTGAGAAGTGTATTGCAGCCTTCTACCATGGATGAGACTGGTGTAACATCAACTACAGCAGACAGATTTTTGACACCTCAGAAGTCTTTCACCTGATAAGATCATTTATTTCATCAAAGTGATTTGTCTTGCACTGTCTGTTTTCTCTGTCCTGAAGAAGCAGTTCTTAGGTGGACAGATGCTCAATACCTTTATAACTGATGTAAACTGCGGCATCATGCCCCATCTCCCAATATCTCAGCTTCTTACCCACTATCGACCAGTCTAACAGACATTATGACTGCTACAAGGTGCTACGATTTCATACTCTGGTGTTTTCTTTTATTTAGGTTTGTTTTGTTTGCTTGTTCAGTAATTTAAGAAAAACTGGCTGAAAATCAACTTGCCAAAATAACTTGTTTTCAGCACAGATTTACAGTACACATTTGTTTTCTGAAACTGAATAGAGGCAAAATATTCTTATTTTGTGTGTATTCAAACATTGAAGTGTGTCCCAAGATGTAATGTACTTGATTTGAAATGAAATGAAAAATAATGCAATGTCAATAATTATTGATTTTATTATTGAACAAGTGAAATTCAACAAATATAAAACAAATATAAAATGTTCAGTGTATTGACGGCAACTTCCAATCCCAATGTCCATGTGTCAACTCTTCAAGTTTTTATCAATGACTGATTGTAGCAAATAACTTAGCCCCTGGCGGCTTGGATCCTTTGATACACTTCAATCCCTGTCCTGATCTTGTCCCCATTTTTCTTAACCCAGTGCCGGATCTTTCTCTCCTTTTTCTTAAGCCACTTCCGGAGACCCCTCCTGGTTCGAATCTTCGGCTGCAAACACAAAAAACACACAAAACAAATACGGATGTAAGAAGGCTTTCAGTTATTTAATATTTTAGTACATGCACACAATGGACAGAATATGTTCTTAGTAAAACTACCTTCAAATCATCTTCTGGCTCAAACTGCTCACAAGACATTTCTGAGGTGATGATGTTGTTGATGTCCTGGACTGGATGACTGACCACCAGGTTGCACAACAATAGTTGCTGCAATGAGGAGAATGGACATATTACTCAAGAACAAAGAGCAGATCTCTTTTTATATTCCATATCTGAGTACCAACAAAGTAAAGGTTTTCTGTTCAACACGGTTTCTTGACTCCTTACCCCATTCTGCTTTAGAGGACATGGTTTCCCTTGCTGCTCTTGTGTCCCACTGCACATAGTCTCCTGTGCAAGGAAGCTCAGGCTTTTCATCGACACAGCAGACCCATCCACATCCTCTGGGCTCAACTAGGATCAGAGATGGGGAAAAAACATTCATCACTGGTGCATGGAACACAAATAAAAATCACTTTACTGTAATGAAGAGAGCATTGGAAACACATCTCCTGTTATACTCACAGTGTCGACTTGGATATCTTCGAGTAGTGGGCGAAAAGTACGGCCTTCTGCGTCTCTCTTGGTGAACAGACCTACAATGGTGTCTTCATAGCTGAGCTCGGACGATGTCTGAGCCTTGACCAGAAGGGTAGCCAGGGCCAGCAGGAGGAGTGATCGTACCTGAGTCTTCATCTTCTTGTCTGTGCCCAGCACTGAGAGCCTCTCCTCTTTAATAGCCTGCTCTTAACACGGGAAGTCCAGAGTTGAGCAATACAGGTTTTTGGTACATTTCATCCCGAATAGTGTTTTGCAACAAAATGTGAATATCAGTTTAAGAAACTGTTCTATATGTTTGATCTCACCTCACAAATGCCACACTGTTTTATAATCTGCTGTCTTAGGAAAGTCTGGAATTGCGCAATCCAGGGTTTACAGTAGGTTAATTTCACCCCAAACAGTGTTTTGCAAAAAATGTCAATACAATTTTATAAGAAACTGGCCTATATGTTTGATTTCACCTCACAAATGCCACAGTGTGTTGTTGTTTGTGTAATATTCTGTCATTGAGAAATTGATAGCACATTTTTGAGAAAGGGTATGTACTGTACGTAAGGTTTCAGTTGCTGTAGATAGATAGATAGATAGATAGATAGAAAGAAAGATAGATAGATAGATAGATAGATAGATAGATAGATAGATAGATAGATAGATGGATTACATTATTGATCCCTGAGGGGAAACAGTTGTGCAGCAGCAGGAAAGAAAACTAAAAAGCAGGATCAATGATTCATTTACAGTAAGTAGCTTATACAAATATACATCAAAAATACTAAAAGGATATACCAGATGGGCATATCAGTCTGTAATCTCCAGTTGTACTAGAGTGCAATACACTCAGAGTCAGTAAAATCAAATAAGGAGTATGTCCATGTTCATAAATGAAAACTGAACTGTGAACTGTCTTGTCCAAAAAAAGTCTGGGCACCAAAAACAAAGTGTCTTTAATGTGTACACCTATTGTCTGTTTGTTTTCCCCACAGTTATTCATTGTTGTGTTTGTACTGATATCTTGTGGCAGGGCTATACTATTAAGGAAATATTTGTCTCATGGGTAGCTGCTTGGCTTGGAAAGAGATGACCGTTAAGAGAGGAAATGTTGAAGCCCCATTCACACCATCTACTGTTCATTCTAAGAAACCTTCAATTTAGAGTATTGTTAGACACCAGTCTAAGACAACAATTTATCAATTAAATGCACATCTATATTGTCAGAGGGGTGAGGGAGGGAGATGATGGGTCTTTGGGGGGCTCTGTCTAGGGGGGGTCTTCAATGTCAATCCACTGCAGTTGTTGACTGTTGAGCTTGCGGACCGCATCAGAAAAGAAGCTGTTGTGGAACCTTTCTTTCCTGGTCCTGATACTCAGCCATCTTCCGTCTCTCTGGTGAGATGGTGTGGCCAGGTGGTAGCTTGGAGGGTTGGTATCTTTTCTGATGGAGATGGCCTTCCTGCAGCAGCATTGGTTGTCGAGATCCTCGATGGCTGGGAGCTCCACACCAATGATCTTCTGCGCTGTCTTCACCACCCTCTGGATGGCATGCCTGTCATGGGTGGTGGAGTTGCCGTACCAGGCTGTGAAGCCTCCAGTCAGGATACTTTCAATGATGCTGCAGTAGCTTGCAGCACATTTTTGAGAAAGTGCAGGCACAGTTACCCAAATGTCACTGACAAATGAATATTAATAGACTCCTGTGACTGCTTTTCCTGTGGCTACATGCCAAGTAGGAGGAGATGAGCTGTTCCCTCTGTTTCGCAACCCTGGGCTGCCCACAAAGATAACTCTCTCTTACCCCTGTGTTGAGAGAGATAGACTGAGAGAGAGAGAGAGAGCGAGAGAGAGAGAGAGAGAGAGAGAGAGAGATGTCTATGGGGGGAAAGCTTATGCTACATCAGAAAGGACAACAGTGCCCAATACCTACAGTGTCAGTAAGATCAAATAAGGATTATGTCCACATAGATGAATAATACTGTAAGTGAACTGTAAACTGTTATGTCCAAAAAAAAGTCTGGGCCCTCCAAAACAAAGTGTTTGATGTGTATACAGCTATATTGACTGCTCTTCTGACCACAGTTTGTCTATGTTTGTATGTGATTGTGTATTGATTTTTTCTGGCAGGATTATACTATTAAGGACATAGTTGTCTCATCAGTAGCAGCTGGATCCTGGACTTGGAAATAAATGACTGTTCATTTGTTTATAGCAAGTCTTGAGGCCCCATTCACACCATGATGGTTACACTATGATCTTTTATTTTCATTCTAGCTTTGAGATATGGACCGGACATCCCTGTAATAGGTTTAGGCAAGAGATAACTTGAAATGTCATTACCGGTTAAATACTCTGATTTTATGTAAACTTCAGATCTTCTTTTGCTGTGTTTATTAGCAGTGCATACTGTATCTACAGTATTTATATGTGGCAGCTTGGTTACATCTAACATCATAAGAGTGAGAAGTGTATTGCAGCCTTCTACCATGGATGAGACTGGTGTAACATCAACTACAGCAGACAGATTTTTGACACCTCAGAAGTCTTTCACCTGATAAGATCATTTATTTCATCAAAGTGATTTGTCTTGCACTGTCTGTTTTCTCTGTCCTGAAGAAGCAGTTCTTAGGTGGACAGATGCTCAATACCTTTATAACTGATGTAAACTGCGGCATCATGCCCCATCTCCCAATATCTCAGCTTCTTACCCACTATCGACCAGTCTAACAGACATTATGACTGCTACAAGGTGCTACGATTTCATACTCTGGTGTTTTCTTTTATTTAGGTTTGTTTTGTTTGCTTGTTCAGTAATTTAAGAAAAACTGGCTGAAAATCAACTTGCCAAAATAACTTGTTTTCAGCACAGATTTACAGTACACATTTGTTTTCTGAAACTGAATAGAGGCAAAATATTCTTATTTTGTGTGTATTCAAACATTGAAGTGTGTCCCAAGATGTAATGTACTTGATTTGAAATGAAATGAAAAATAATGCAATGTCAATAATTATTGATTTTATTATTGAACAAGTGAAATTCAACAAATATAAAACAAATATAAAATGTTCAGTGTATTGACGGCAACTTCCAATCCCAATGTCCATGTGTCAACTCTTCAAGTTTTTATCAATGACTGATTGTAGCAAATAACTTAGCCCCTGGCGGCTTGGATCCTTTGATACACTTCAATCCCTGTCCTGATCTTGTCCCCATTTTTCTTAACCCAGTGCCGGATCTTTCTCTCCTTTTTCTTAAGCCACTTCCGGAGACCCCTCCTGGTTCGAATCTTCGGCTGCAAACACAAAAAACACACAAAACAAATACGGATGTAAGAAGGCTTTCAGTTATTTAATATTTTAGTACATGCACACAATGGACAGAATATGTTCTTAGTAAAACTACCTTCAAATCATCTTCTGGCTCAAACTGCTCACAAGACATTTCTGAGGTGATGATGTTGTTGATGTCCTGGACTGGATGACTGACCACCAGGTTGCACAACAATAGTTGCTGCAATGAGGAGAATGGACATATTACTCAAGAACAAAGAGCAGATCTCTTTTTATATTCCATATCTGAGTACCAACAAAGTAAAGGTTTTCTGTTCAACACGGTTTCTTGACTCCTTACCCCATTCTGCTTTAGAGGACATGGTTTCCCTTGCTGCTCTTGTGTCCCACTGCACATAGTCTCCTGTGCAAGGAAGCTCAGGCTTTTCATCGACACAGCAGACCCATCCACATCCTCTGGGCTCAACTAGGATCAGAGATGGGGAAAAAACATTCATCACTGGTGCATGGAACACAAATAAAAATCACTTTACTGTAATGAAGAGAGCATTGGAAACACATCTCCTGTTATACTCACAGTGTCGACTTGGATATCTTCGAGTAGTGGGCGAAAAGTACGGCCTTCTGCGTCTCTCTTGGTGAACAGACCTACAATGGTGTCTTCATAGCTGAGCTCGGACGATGTCTGAGCCTTGACCAGAAGGGTAGCCAGGGCCAGCAGGAGGAGTGATCGTACCTGAGTCTTCATCTTCTTGTCTGTGCCCAGCACTGAGAGCCTCTCCTCTTTAATAGCCTGCTCTTAACACGGGAAGTCCAGAGTTGAGCAATACAGGTTTTTGGTACATTTCATCCCGAATAGTGTTTTGCAACAAAATGTGAATATCAGTTTAAGAAACTGTTCTATATGTTTGATCTCACCTCACAAATGCCACACTGTTTTATAATCTGCTGTTTTAGGAAAGTCTGGAATTGCGCAATCCAGGGTTTACAGTAGGTTAATTTCACCCCAAACAGTGTTTTGCAAAAAATGTCAATACAATTTTATAAGAAACTGGCCTATATGTTTGATTTCACCTCACAAATGCCACAGTGTGTTGTTGTTTGTGTAATATTCTGTCATTGAGAAATTGATAGCACATTTTTGAGAAAGGGTATGTACTGTACGTAAAGTTTCAGTTGCTGTAGATAGATAGATAGATAGATAGATAGATAGATAGATAGATAGATAGAAAGAAAGAAAGAAAGATAGATAGATAGATAGATAGATAGATAGATAGATAGATAGATAGATAGATAGATAGATAGATTACATTATTGATCCCTGAGGGGAAACAGTTGTGCAGCAGCAGGAAAGAAAACTAAAAAGCAGGATCAATGATTCATTTACAGTAAGTAGCTTATACAAATATACATCAAAAATACTAAAAGGATATACCAGATGGGCATATCAGTCTGTAATCTCCAGTTGTACTAGAGTGCAATACACTCAGAGTCAGTAAAATCAAATAAGGAGTATGTCCATGTTCATAAATGAAAACTGAACTGTGAACTGTCTTGTCCAAAAAAAGTCTGGGCACCAAAAACAAAGTGTCTTTAATGTGTACACCTATTGTCTGTTTGTTTTCCCCACAGTTATTCATTGTTGTGTTTGTACTGATATCTTGTGGCAGGGCTATACTATTAAGGAAATATTTGTCTCATGGGTAGCTGCTTGGCTTGGAAAGAGATGACCGTTAAGAGAGGAAATGTTGAAGCCCCATTCACACCATCTACTGTTCATTCTAAGAAACCTTCAATTTAGAGTATTGTTAGACACCAGTCTAAGACAACAATTGATCAATTAAATGCACATCTATATTGTCAGAGGGGTGAGGGAGGGAGATGATGGGTCTTTGGGGGGCTCTGTCTAGGGGGGGGTCTTCAATGTCAATCCACTGCAGTTGTTGGCTGTTGAGCTTGTGGACCGCATCAGAAAAGAAGCTGTTGTGGAACCTTTCTTTCCTGGTCCTGATACTCATCCATCTTCCGTCTCTCTGGTGAGATGGTGTGGCCAGGTGGTAGCTTGGAAGGTTGGTATCTTTTCTGATGGAGATGGTCTTTCTGCAGCAGCATTGGTTGTCGAGATCCTCGATGGCTGGGAGCTCCACACCAATGATCTTCTGCGCTGTCTTCACCACCCTCTGGATGGCATGCCTGTCATGGGTGGTGGAGTTGCTGTACCAGGCTGTGAAGCCTCCAGTCAGGATACTTTCAATGATGCTGCAGTAGCTTGCAGCACATTTTTGAGAAAGTGCAGGCACAGTTACCCAAATGTCACTTACAAATGAATGTTAATAGACTCCTGTGACTGCTTTTCCTGTGGCTACATGCCAAATAGGAGGAGATGAGCTGTTCCCTCTGTTTCGCAACCCTGGGCTGCCCACAAAGATAACTTTCTCTTACCCCTGTGTTGAGAGAGATAGACAGAGAGAGAGAGAGAGAGAGAGCGCTGAGAGAGAGAGAGAGAGAGAGAGAGAGAGATGTCTATGGGGGGAAAGCTTATGCTACATCAGAAAGGACAACAGTGCCCAATACCTACAGTGTCAGTAAGATCAAAAAAGGATTATGTCCACATAGATGAATAATACTGTAAGTGAACTGTAAACTGTTATGTCCAAAAAAAAGTCTGGGCTCTCCAAAACAAAGTGATTGATGTGTATACAGCTATATTGACTGCTCTTCTGACCACAGTTTGACTATGTTTGTATGTGATTGTGTATTGATTTTTTCTGGCAGGATTATACTATGAAGGACATAGTTGTCTCAGCAGTAGCAGCTGGATCCTGGACTTGGAAATAAATGACTGTTCATTTGTTTATAGCAAGTGTTGAGGCCCCATTCACACCATGATTTTTACACTATGATCTTTTATTTTCATTCTAGCTTTGAGATATGGACCGGAGATCCCTGTAACAGGTTTAGGCAAGAGATAACTTGAAATCTCATTACCGGTCAGATACTCTGATTTCATGTAAACTTCAGATCTTCTTTCGCGGTGTTTATTAGCAGTGCATACTGTATGTACAGTATTTATATGTGGCAGCTTGGTTACATCTAACATCATAATAGTGGGAAGTGTATTGCAGCCTTCTACCATGGATGAGACTGGTGTAACATTAACTACAGCAGACAGACTTTTGACACCTCAGAAGTCTTTCACCTGATAAGATCATTTATTTCATCAAAGTGATTTGTCTTGCACTGTCTGTTTTCTCTGTCCTGAAGAAGCAGTTCTTAGGTGGACAGATGCTCAATACCTTTATAACTGATGTAAACTGCGGCATCATGCCCCATCTCCCAATATCTCAGCTTCTTACCCACTATCGACCAGTCTAACAGACATTATGACTGCTACAAGGTGCTACGTTCTCATACTCTAGTGTTTTCTTTTATTAAGGTTTGTTTTGTTTGCTTGTTTAATTAATTTAAGAAAAACTAGCTGAAAATCAACATGCCAAAATAACTGGTTTTCAGCACAGATTTACAGTACAGATTTGTTTTCTGCAACTGAATAGAGGCAAAATATTATCATTTTGTGTGTATTTAATAATTGAAGTGTTTCCCAAGATGTAATGTACTTGATTTGAAATAAAATGAAAAATAATGTAATGTCAATAATTATTGATTTTATTCTTGAACAAGTAAAATTCAACAAATATAAAACAAATATACATTTTTTGATGTATTGACGGCAACTTCCAATCCCAATGTCCATGTGTCAACTCTTCAAGTTTTTATCAATGACTGATTGTAGCAAATAACTTAGCCCCTGGCGGCTTGGATCCTTTGATACACTTCAATCCCTGTCCTGATCTTGTCCTCATTTTTCTTAACCCAGTGCCGGATCTTTCTCCCCTTTTTCTTAAGCCACTTCCGGAGACCCCTCCTGGTTCGAATCTTCGGCTGCAAACACAAAAAACACACAAAACAAATACGGATGTAAGAAGGCTTTCAGTTATTTAACATTTTAGAAAATGCACACAATGGACAGAATATGTTCTTAGTAAAACTACCTTCAAATCATTTTCTGGCTCAAACTGCTCACAAGACATTTCTGAGGTGATGATGTTGCTGATGTCCTGGACTGGATGACTGACCACCAGGTTGCACAACAATTGTTGCTGCAATGAGGAGAATGGACATATTACTCAAGAACAAAGAGCACATCTCTTTTTATATTCCATATCTGAGTACCAACAAAATAAAGGTTTTCTGTTCACCACGGATTCTTGAATCCTTACCCCATTCTGCTTTAGAGGACATGGTTTCCCTTGCTGCTCTTGTGTCCCACTGCACATAGTCTCCTGTGCAAGGAAGCTCAGGCTTTTCCTCGACACAGCAGACCCATCCACATCCTCTGGGCTCAACTAGGATCAGAGATGGGGAAAAAACATTCATCACTGGTGCATGGAACACAAATAAAAATCACTTTGCTGTAATCAAGAGGGCATTGGAAACACATCTCCTGTTATACTCACAGTGTCGACTTGGATATCTTCGAGTAGTGGGCGAAAAGTATGGCCTTCGGCGTCACTCTTGGTGAACAGACCTACAATGGTGTCTTCATAGCTGAGCTCGGACGATGTCTGAGCCTTGACCAGAAGGGTAGCCAGGGCCAGCAGGAGGAGTGATCGTACCTGAGTCTTCATCTTCTTGTCTGTACCCAGCACTGAGAGCCTCTCCTCTTTAATAGCCTGCTCTTAACACGGGAAGTCCAGAGTTGAGCAATACAGGGTTTTGGTACATTAAATCCCGAATAGTGTTTTGCAACAAAATGTGAATATCAGTTTAAGAAACTGTTCTGTATGTTTGATCTCACCTCACAAATGCCACACTGTTTTATAATCTGCGTCATAGGAAAGTCTGGAATTGCGCAATCCAGGGTTTACAGTAGGTTAATTTTGAAAAATCTGACTGCTGTAGTTGATGTTACACCAGTCTCATCCATGGTAGAAGGCTGCAATACACTTCCCACTATTATGATGTTAGATGTAACCAAGCTGCCACATATAAATACTGTACATACAGTATGCACTGCTAATAAACACCGCGAAAGAAGATCTGAAGTTTACATGAAATCAGAGTATCTGACCGGTAATGACATTTCAAGTTATCTCTTGCCTAAACCTGTTACAGGGATCTCCGGTCCATATCTCAAAGCTAGAATGAAAATAAAAGATCATAGTGTAAAAATCATGGTGTGAATGGGGCCTCAACACTTGCTATAAACAAATGAACAGTCATTTATTTCCAAGTCCAGGATCCAGCTGCTACTGATGAGACAACTATGTCCTTAATAGTATAATCCTGCCAGAAAAAATCAATACACAATCACATACAAACATAGTCAAACTGTGGTCAGAAGAGCAGTCAATATAGCTGTATACACATCAATCACTTTGTTTTGGAGAGCCCAGACTTTTTTTTGGACATAACAGTTTACAGTTCACTTACAGTATTATTCATCTATGTGGACATAATCCTTTTTTGATCTTACTGACACTGTAGGTATTGGGCACTGTTGTCCTTTCTGATGTAGCATAAGCTTTCCCCCCATAGACATCTCTCTCTCTCTCTCTCTCTCTCTCTCTCTCGCGCTCTCTCTCTCTCTCTCTCTCTCTCTGTCTATCTCTCTCAACACAGGGGTAAGAGAAAGTTATCTTTGTGGGCAGCCCAGGGTTGCGAAACAGAGGGAACAGCTCATCTCCTCCTATTTGGCATGTAGCCACAGGAAAAGCAGTCACAGGAGTCTATTAACATTCATTTGTAAGTGACATTTGGGTAACTGTGCCTGCACTTTCTCAAAAATGTGCTGCAAGCTACTGCAGCATCATTGAAAGTATCCTGACTGGAGGCTTCACAGCCTGGTACGGCAACTCCACCACCCATGACAGGCATGCCATCCAGAGGGTGGTGAAGACAGCGCAGAAGATCATTGGTGTGGAGCTCCCAGCCATCGAGGATCTCGACAACCAATGCTGCTGCAGGAAGGCCATCTCCATCAGAAAAGATACCAACCTTCCAAGCTACCACCTGGCCACACCATCTCACCAGAGAGACGGAAGATGGATGAGTATCAGGACCAGGAAAGAAAGGTTCCACAACAGCTTCTTTTCTGATGCGGTCCGCAAGCTCAACAGCCAACAACTGCAGTGGATTGACATTGAAGACCCCCCCTAGACAGAGCCCCCCAAAGACCCATCATCTCCCTCCCTCACCCCTCTGACAATATAGATGTGCATTTAATTGATAAATTGTTGTCTTAGACTGGTGTCTAACAATACTCTAAATTGAAGGTTTCTTGGAATGAACAGTAGATGGTGTGAATGGGGCTTCAACATTTCCTCTCTTAACGGTCATCTCTTTCCAAGCCAAGCAGCTACCCATGAGACAAATATTTCCTTAATAGTATAGCCCTGCCACAAGATTTCAATACAAACACAACAATGAATAACTGTGGGGAAAACAAACAAACAATAGGTGTACACATTAAAGACACTTTGTTTTTGGTGCCCAGACTTTTTTTGGACAAGACAGTTCACAGTTCACTTTTCATTTATGAACATGGACATACTCCTTATTTGATTTTACTGACTCTGAGTGTATTGCACTCTAGTACAACTGGAGATTACAGACTGATATGCCCATCTGGTATATCCTTTTAGTATTTTTGATGTATATTTGTATAAGCTACTTACTGTAAATGAATCATTGATCCTGCTTTTTAGTTTTCTTTCCTGCTGCTGCACAACTGTTTCCCCTCAGGGATCAATAATGCAATCTATCTATCTATCTATCTATCTATCTATCTATCTATCTATCTATCTATCTATCTATCTATCTATCTATCTATCTATCTATCTATCTATCTTTCTTTCTTTCTTTCTTTCTATCTATCTATCTATCTATCTATCTACAGCAACTGAAACTTTACGTACAGTACATACCCTTTCTCAAAAATGTGCTATCAATTTCTCAATGACAGAATATTACACAAACAACAACACACTGTGGCATTTGTGAGGTGAAATCAAACATATAGGCCAGTTTCTTATAAAATTGTATTGACATTTTTTGCAAAACACTGTTCGGGGTGAAATTAACCTACTGTAAACCCTGGATTGCGCAATTCCAGACTTTCCTAAAACAGCAGATTATAAAACAGTGTGGCATTTGTGAGTTGAGATCAAACATATAGAACAGTTTCTTAAACTGATATTCACATTTTGTTGCAAAACACTATTCGGGATGAAATGTACCAAAAACCTGTATTGCTCAACTCTGGACTTCCCGTGTTCAGAGCAGGCTATTAAAGAGGAGAGGCTCTCAGTGCTGGGTACAGACAAGAAGATGAAGACTCAGGTACGATCACTCCTCCTGCTGGCCCTGGCTACCCTTCTGGTCAAGGCTCAGACATCGTCCGAGCTCAGCTATGAAGACACCATTGTAGGTCTGTTCACCAAGAGTGACGCCGAAGGCCGTACTTTTCGCCCACTACTCGAAGATATCCAAGTCGACACTGTGAGTATAACAGGAGATGTGTTTCCAATGCCCTCTTGATTACAGCAAAGTGATTTTTATTTGTGTTCCATGCACCAGTGATGAATGTTTTTTCCCCATCTCTGATCCTAGTTGAGCCCAGAGGATGTGGATGGGTCTGCTGTGTCGATGAAAAGCCTGAGCTTCCTTGCACAGGAGACTATGTGCAGTGGGACACAAGAGCAGCAAGGGAAACCATGTCCTCTAAAGCAGAATGGGGTAAGGAGTCAAGAAACCGTGTTGAACAGAAAACCTTTACTTTGTTGGTACTCAGATATGGAATATAAAAAGAGATCTGCTCTTTGTTCTTGAGTAATATGTCCATTCTCCTCATTGCAGCAACTATTGTTGTGCAACCTGGTGGTCAGTCATCCAGTCCAGGACATCAACAACATCATCACCTCAGAAATGTCTTGTGAGCAGTTTGAGCCAGAAGATGATTTGAAGGTAGTTTTACTAAGAACATATTCTGTCCATTGTGTGCATGTACTAAAATGTTAAATAACTGAAAGCCTTCTTACATCAGTATTTGTTTTGTGTGTTTTTTGTGTTTGCAGCCGAAGATTCGAACCAGGAGGGGTCTCCGGAAGTGGCTTAAGAAAAAGGAGAGAAAGATCCGGCACTGGGTTAAGAAAAATGGGGACAAGATCAGGACAGGGATTGAAGTGTATCAAAGGATCCAAGCCGCCAGGGGCTAAGTTATTTGCTACAATCAGTCATTGATAAAAACTTGAAGAGTTGACACATGGACATTGGGATTGGAAGTTGCCGTCAATACACTGAACATTTTATATTTGTTTTATATTTGTTGAATTTCACTTGTTCAATAATAAAATCAATAATTATTGACATTGCATTATTTTTCATTTCATTTCAAATCAAGTACATTACATCTTGGGACACACTTCAATGTTTGAATACACACAAAATAAGAATATTTTGCCTCTATTCAGTTTCAGAAAACAAATGTGTACTGTAAATCTGTGCTGAAAACAAGTTATTTTGGCAAGTTGATTTTCAGCCAGTTTTTCTTAAATTACTGAACAAGCAAACAAAACAAACCTAAATAAAAGAAAACACCAGAGTATGAAATCGTAGCACCTTGTAGCAGTCATAATGTCTGTTAGACTGGTCGATAGTGGGTAAGAAGCTGAGATATTGGGAGATGGGGCATGATGCCGCAGTTTACATCAGTTATAAAGGTATTGAGCATCTGTCCACCTAAGAACTGCTTCTTCAGGACAGAGAAAACAGACAGTGCAAGACAAATCACTTTGATGAAATAAATGATCTTATCAGGTGAAAGACTTCTGAGGTGTCAAAAGTCTGTCTGCTGTAGTTAATGTTACACCAGTCTCATCCATGGTAGAAGGCTGCAATACACTTCCCACTATTATGATGTTAGATGTAACCAAGCTGCCACATATAAATACTGTACATACAGTATGCACTGCTAATAAACACCGCGAAAGAAGATCTGAAGTTTACATGAAATCAGAGTATCTGACCGGTAATGAGATTTCAAGTTATCTCTTGCCTAAACCTGTTACAGGGATCTCCGGTCCATATCTCAAAGCTAGAATGAAAATAAAAGATCATAGTGTAAAAATCATGGTGTGAATGGGGCCTCAACACTTGCTATAAACAAATGAACAGTCATTTATTTCCAAGTCCAGGATCCAGCTGCTACTGATGAGACAACTATGTCCTTAATAGTATAATCCTGCCAGAAAAA
Organism: Borostomias antarcticus; assembly: GCF_949987555.1. Taxonomy (NCBI): domain Eukaryota; kingdom Metazoa; phylum Chordata; class Actinopteri; order Stomiiformes; family Stomiidae; genus Borostomias; species Borostomias antarcticus. Next base: position 10,875,906 of record NC_140257.1, read on the forward strand.
ATCAATACACAATCACATACAAACATAGTCAAACTGTGGTCAGAAGAGCAGTCAATATAGCTGTATACACATCAATCACTTTGTTTTGGAGAGCCCAGACTTTTTTTTGGACATAACAGTTTACAGTTCACTTACAGTATTATTCATCTATGTGGACATAATCCTTTTTTGATCTTACTGACACTGTAGGTATTGGGCACTGTTGTCCTTTCTGATGTAGCATAAGCTTTCCCCCCATAGACATCTCTCTCTCTCTCTCTCTCTCTCTCTCGCGCTCTCTCTCTCTCTCTCTCTCTGTCTATCTCTCTCAACACAGGGGTAAGAGAAAGTTATCTTTGTGGGCAGCCCAGGGTTGCGAAACAGAGGGAACAGCTCATCTCCTCCTATTTGGCATGTAGCCACAGGAAAAGCAGTCACAGGAGTCTATTAACATTCATTTGTAAGTGACATTTGGGTAACTGTGCCTGCACTTTCTCAAAAATGTGCTGCAAGCTACTGCAGCATCATTGAAAGTATCCTGACTGGAGGCTTCCCAGCCTGGTACGGCAACTCCACCACCCATGACAGGCATGCCATCCAGAGGGTGGTGAAGACAGCGCAGAAGATCATTGGTGTGGAGCTCCCAGCCATCGAGGATCTCGACAACCAATGCTGCTGCAGGAAGGCCATCTCCATCAGAAAAGATACCAACCTTCCAAGCTACCACCTGGCCACACCATCTCACCAGAGAGACGGAAGATGGATGAGTATCAGGACCAGGAAAGAAAGGTTCCACAACAGCTTCTTTTCTGATGCGGTCCGCAAGCTCAACAGCCAACAACTGCAGTGGATTGACATTGAAGACCCCCCCTAGACAGAGCCCCCCAAAGACCCATCATCTCCCTCCCTCACCCCTCTGACAATATAGATGTGCATTTAATTGATAAATTGTTGTCTTAGACTGGTGTCTAACAATACTCTAAATTGAAGGTTTCTTGGAATGAACAGTAGATGGTGTGAATGGGGCTTCAACATTTCCTCTCTTAACGGTCATCTCTTTCCAAGCCAAGCAGCTACCCATGAGACAAATATTTCCTTAATAGTATAGCCCTGCCACAAGATATCAGTACAAACACAACAATGAATAACTGTGGGGAAAACAAACAAACAATAGGTGTACACATTAAAGACACTTTGTTTTTGGTGCCCAGACTTTTTTTGGACAAGACAGTTCACAGTTCACTTTTCATTTATGAACATGGACATACTCCTTATTTGATTTTACTGACTCTGAGTGTATTGCACTCTAGTACAACTGGAGATTACAGACTGATATGCCCATCTGGTATATCCTTTTAGTATTTTTGATGTATATTTGTATAAGCTACTTACTGTAAATGAATCATTGATCCTGCTTTTTAGTTTTCTTTCCTGCTGCTGCACAACTGTTTCCCCTCAGGGATCAATAATGCAATCTATCTATCTATCTATCTATCTATCTATCTATCTATCTATCTATCTATCTATCTATCTATCTATCTATCTATCTATCTATCTATCTATCTATCTATCTATCTATCTATCTATCTATCTATCTATCTATCTTTCTTTCTTTCTTTCTTTCTATCTATCTATCTATCTATCTATCTATCTATCTATCTATCTATCTATCTACAGCAACTGAAACTTTACGTACAGTACATACCCTTTCTCAAAAATGTGCTATCAATTTCTCAATGACAGAATATTACACAAACAACAACACACTGTGGCATTTGTGAGGTGAAATCAAACATATAGGCCAGTTTCTTATAAAATTGTATTGACATTTTTTGCAAAACACTGTTCGGGGTGAAATTAACCTACTGTAAACCCTGGATTGCGCAATTCCAGACTTTCCTAAAACAGCAGATTATAAAACAGTGTGGCATTTGTGAGGTGAGATCAAACATATAGAACAGTTTCTTAAACTGATATTCACATTTTGTTGCAAAACACTATTCGGGATGAAATGTACCAAAAACCTGTATTGCTCAACTCTGGACTTCCCGTGTTCAGAGCAGGCTATTAAAGAGGAGAGGCTCTCAGTGCTGGGTACAGACAAGAAGATGAAGACTCAGGTACGATCACTCCTCCTGCTGGCCCTGGCTACCCTTCTGGTCAAGGCTCAGACATCGTCCGAGCTCAGCTATGAAGACACCATTGTAGGTCTGTTCACCAAGAGTGACGCCGAAGGCCGTACTTTTCGCCCACTACTCGAAGATATCCAAGTCGACACTGTGAGTATAACAGGAGATGTGTTTCCAATGCCCTCTTCATTACAGTAAAGTGATTTTTATTTGTGTTCCATGCACCAGTGATGAATGTTTTTTCCCCATCTCTGATCCTAGTTGAGCCCAGAGGATGTGGATGGGTCTGCTGTGTCGATGAAAAGCCTGAGCTTCCTTGCACAGGAGACTATGTGCAGTGGGACACAAGAGCAGCAAGGGAAACCATGTCCTCTAAAGCAGAATGGGGTAAGGAGTCAAGAAACCGTGTTGAACAGAAAACCTTTACTTTGTTGGTACTCAGATATGGAATATAAAAAGAGATCTGCTCTTTGTTCTTGAGTAATATGTCCATTCTCCTCATTGCAGCAACTATTGTTGTGCAACCTGGTGGTCAGTCATCCAGTCCAGGACATCAACAACATCATCACCTCAGAAATGTCTTGTGAGCAGTTTGAGCCAGAAGATGATTTGAAGGTAGTTTTACTAAGAACATATTCTGTCCATTGTGTGCATGTACTAAAATGTTAAATAACTGAAAGCCTTCTTACATCCGTATTTGTTTTGTGTGTTTTTTGTGTTTGCAGCCGAAGATTCGAACCAGGAGGGGTCTCCGGAAGTGGCTTAAGAAAAAGGAGAGAAAGATCCGGCACTGGGTTAAGAAAAATGGGGACAAGATCAGGACAGGGATTGAAGTGTATCAAAGGATCCAAGCCGCCAGGGGCTAAGTTATTTGCTACAATCAGTCATTGATAAAAACTTGAAGAGTTGACACATGGACATTGGGATTGGAAGTTGCCGTCAATACACTGAACATTTTATATTTGTTTTATATTTGTTGAATTTCACTTGTTCAATAATAAAATCAATAATTATTGACATTGCATTATTTTTCATTTCATTTCAAATCAAGTACATTACATCTTGGGACACACTTCAATGTTTGAATACACACAAAATAAGAATATTTTGCCTCTATTCAGTTTCAGAAAACAAATGTGTACTGTAAATCTGTGCTGAAAACAAGTTATTTTGGCATGTTGATTTTCAGCTAGTTTTTCTTAAATTACTGAACAAGCAAACAAAACAAACCTAAATAAAAGAAAACACCAGAGTATGAAATCGTAGCACCTTGTAGCAGTCATAATGTCTGTTAGACTGGTCGATAGTGGGTAAGAAGCTGAGATATTGGGAGATGGGGCATGATGCCGCAGTTTACATCAGTTATAAAGGTATTGAGCATCTGTCCACCTAAGAACTGCTTCTTCAGGACAGAGAAAACAGACAGTGCAAGACAAATCACTTTGATGAAATAAATGATCTTATCAGGTGAAAGACTTCTGAGGTGTCAAAAGTCTGTCTGCTGTAGTTAATGTTACACCAGTCTCATCCATGGTAGAAGGCTGCAATACACTTCCCACTATTATGATGTTAGATGTAACCAAGCTGCCACATATAAATACTGTACATACAGTATGCACTGCTAATAAACACCGCGAAAGAAGATCTGAAGTTTACATGAAATCAGAGTATCTGACCGGTAATGAGATTTCAAGTTATCTCTTGCCTAAACCTGTTACAGGGATCTCCGGTCCATATCTCAAAGCTAGAATGAAAATAAAAGATCATAGTGTAAAAATCATGGTGTGAATGGGGCCTCAACACTTGCTATAAACAAATGAACAGTCATTTATTTCCAAGTCCAGGATCCAGCTGCTACTGATGAGACAACTATGTCCTTAATAGTATAATCCTGCCAGAAAAAATCAATACACAATCACATACAAACATAGTCAAACTGTGGTCAGAAGAGCAGTCAATATAGCTGTATACACATCAATCACTTTGTTTTGGAGGGCCCAGACTTTTTTTTGGACATAACAGTTTACAGTTCACTTACACTATTATTCATCTATGTGGACATAATCCTTATTTGATCTTACTGATACTGTAGGTATTGGGCACTGTTGTCCTTTCTGATTTAGCATAAGCTTTCCCCCCATAGACATCTCTCTCTCTCTTTCTCTCTCTCTCTCTCTCTCTCTCTCTCTGTCTATCTCTCTCAACACAGGGGTAAGAGAGAGTTATCTTTGTGGGCAGCCCAGGGCTGCGAAACAGAGGGAACAGCTCATCTCCTCGTACTTGGCATGTAGCCACAGGAAAAGCAGTCACAGGAGTCTATTAACATTCATTTGTCAGTGAGATTTGGGTGACTGTGCCTGCATTTTCTCAAAAATGTGTTGCAAGCTACCGCAGCATCATTGAAAGTATCCTGACTGGAGAATTCACAGCCTAGTAAGGCAACTCCACCGCCCATGACAGGCATGCCATCCAGAGGGTGGTGAAGACAGCGCAGAAGATCATTGGTGTGGAGCTCCCAGCCATCGAGGATCTCGACAACCAATACTGCTGCAGGAAGGCCATCTCCATCAGAAAAGACACCAACCCTCCCAGCTACCACCTGGTCACACCATCTCACCAGAGAGACGGAAGATGGCTGAGTATCAGGACCAGGAAAGAAAGGTTCCACAATAGCTTCTGTTCTGATGCGGTCCACAAGCTCAACAGCCAACAACTGCAGTGGATTGACATTGAAGACCCCCCCTAGACAGAGCCCCCCAAAGACCCATCATCTCCCTCCCTCACCCCTCTGACATATAGATGTGCATTTAATTGATAAATTGTTGTCTTAGACTGGTGTCTAACAATACTCTAAATTGAAGGTTTCTTAGAATGAACAGTAGATGGTGTGAATGGGGCTTCAACATTTCCTCTCTTAACGGTCATCTCTTTCCAAGCCAAGCAGCTACCCATGAGACAAATATTTCCTTAATAGTATAGCCCTGCCACAAGATATCAGTACAAACACAACAATGAATAACTGTGGGGAAAACAAGCAGACAATAGTTGTACACATGAAATATTTGTCTCATGGGTAGCTGTTTGGCTTGGGCATCATGCCCCATCTCCCAATATCTCAGCTTCTTACCCACTATCGACCAGTCTAACAGACATTATGACTGCTACAAGGTGCTACGATTTCATACTCTAGTGTTTACTTTTATTTAGGTTTGTTTTGTTTGCTTGTTCAGTAATTTAAGAAAAACTAGCTGAAAATCAACATGCCAAAATAACTTGTTTTCAGCACAGATTTACAGTACACATTTGTTTTCTGAAACTGAATAGAGGCAAAATATTCTTATTTTGTGTGTATTCAAACATTTAAGTGTGTCCCAAGATGTAATGTACTTGATTTGAAATGAAATGAAAAATAATGCAATGTCAATAATTATTGATTTTATTATTAAACAAGTGAAATTCAACAAATATAACACAAATATAAAATGTTCAGTGTATTAACGGCAACTTCCAATCCCAATGTCCATGTGTCAACTCTTCAAGTTTTTATCAATGACTGATTGTAGCAAATAACTTAGCCCCTGGCGGCTTGGATCCCTTGATACACTTCAATCCCTCTCCTGATCTTGTCCTCATTTTTCTTAACCCAGTGCCGGATCTTTCTCTCCTTTTTCTTAAGCCACTTCCGGAGACCCCTCCTGGTTCGAATCTTCGGCTGCAAACACAAAAAACACACAAAACAAATACGGATGTAAGAAGGCTTTCAGTTATTTAACATTTTAGTACATGCACACAATGGACAGAATATGTTCTTAGTAAAACTACCTTCAAATCATCTTCTGGCTCAAACTGCTCACAAGACATTTCTGAGGTGATGATGTTGTTGATGTCCTGGACTGGATGACTGACCACCAGGTTGCACAACAATAGTTGCTGCAATGAGGAGAATGGACATATTACTCAAGAACAAAGAGCACATCTCTTTTTATATTCCATATCTGAGTACCAACAAAGTAAAGGTTTTCTGTTCAACACGGTTTCTTGACTCCTTACCCCATTCTGCTTTAGAGGACATGGTTTCCCTTGGTGCTCTTGTGTCCCACTGCACATAGTCTCCTGTGCAAGGAAGCTCAGGCTTTTCATCGACACAGCAGACCCATCCACCTCCTCTGGGCTCAACTAGGATCAGAGATGGGGAAAAAACATTCATCACTGGTGCATGGAACACAAATAAAAATCACTTTGCTGTAATGAAGAGGGCATTGGAAACACATCTCCTGTTATACTCACAGTGTCGACTTGGATATCTTCGAGTAGTGGGCGAAAAGTACGGCCTTCGGCGTCTCTCTTGGTGAACAGACCTACAACGGTGTCTTCATAGCTGAGCTCAGACGATGTCTGAGCCTTGACCAGAAGGGTAGCCAGGGCCAGCAGGAGGAGTGATCGTACCTGAGTCTTCATCTTATTGTCTGTACCCAGCACTGAGAGCCTCTCCTCTTTAATAGCCTGCTCTTAACACGGGAAGTCCAGAGTTGAGCAATACAGGGTTTTGGTACATCTGTGCCAGCGGTGTACTGTGTTCACTGTGTCAAGGTTAAAGGTGAAAGTCTGCATTCCAGTCCATGTGTCATGTCTTTCTGTATGAACAAAATACATGTATATCGTTTCCGCATAAAACACTGCTAAATGTGAAAATCATTGAATAGGGCAGTTTACTCAATATATAATTCATTCAGAAGCACTCACGTCAGAGGTTGATTACCATTTATTGTGCTGAATGGAATACAGTTCAGTTTGACTCTGATGGCTTAGCTCTAAATGCTTCCCTGGATTAGCCAACAGCATGCTAAGCTAAAACAGCAAACACCCCACCGGGACACTCATCAAGTTAAAGTGATACAGGAAAGCAAAACAGTACAATACGGCGAAGACACAAGCATACCAGAGAGGAAGCAACAGGCAAAAGGATATACTGTACAACAGAGCGAAACAACAACGAGGCCTCATGACTCATCCCTCTGTCATTGAACTATCTTTCACAATCATACAGTAGTGTAGCCTCACTGCAAGAAGGTCTCCGGATCTTTCTGTGCTGAGTTTGCATGTTCTCCCTGTGTTTGTAAGAGTTTCCTGCCAAAGAACCCAATACAAAAAATATGCAGATGAACAGATGCTCTTCAGTCTGGTCCCTGACCAAGACCTGGACTGAGCTCTTTGACTTGGTCCCTGGGCGCTGTGAACAATGGCTGCCCACTGCTCCTGGCTGCCCCTGGAGGAGGACAGCTTTGATGGGAGAACAATTTCCACCTGCAGCCGCTCACTGTGTGCAATGTGTGTGTCACGTGTGGCCGAATAAAGACCCCCCTCGGGTCCTGTAATAAACTGCCTGCAGAGAAAAATATTTAATTTCTCAATATGTCCCTGACTCAACGAAATCCAATGGAATTCCATCCAGAATATTATTTTTTGTTGCACATTGTACATTTTACTGATTCAACCTAATCTTTGTAGAAGTGTTGCAGAAACCTTTTGTAGGTCTAAGTATTTTTTTTATCAGAACATGGATAATGTGTATACAGCTTTTATATTACATTCTTTTCCCCACAGTTTATCTTTGTTATACGTCCTTGAGAATGTATTGATATTTTGTGGCAGGGTTCAGTATCAGTTGGACTTAGAAGTTTTGTTAGAGCAAATGAAGCCCCATTCACGCCATCTACTGTTCATTCTAGGGAATCATCAGTTTGGAATCTTGTTACAACATACATCAACAAGATATGGACTTGACCTCCATGTAGCTGGCTGAAAGAAGAGGTCACTTGAAAGGTCATTACAGTTCAGATACAGTACTCTGTTAACACAATTAACCTGTCGTCTTTGTTCTGAACAAAACAGTACTGCATGTTTCATTATGAATAAGTATTGCTAACAATGAAAATGTACCTTATGAGCAGCTGTGGCGTGGATGGGATGGAAGTTGTTTGTATTGCTTTAATTGTATGCATATTTAAATGTATCTTGTTCATGTCTTTTATATTTTATCTGTCCTGTTTGACCACTGTTAACATTTGTAAAAGCTTTCCAATAACACATGTTAAAGTTTCTGTATGAATGCTCTTGAATAAATCACTTTTGACAGTATTAATACTTGATAGTAAATGTAATTGATAATAATCTATAATGTAATTGATCCCAGTACAGTCATTGTACTGTTTCACTAATAGTGGCACTTCTAATTTACGCTGACACATAAATTCATAGATGAAGAGGAACAAATGAGTTCTCAGTTATCATACTGTAAGTACAGTAGGAGTCCAGCTGCTGGGAATACATTCGGAAGTTTCCCAAGAGGTGTGGACAAGATTTACTACATATAAACATAAACGTGATACGCATGTGCATGCACACATACTTGCCTACACACACACACACACACACACACACACACACACACACACACACACACACACACACACACACACACACACACAGACATGCACACACACACACTCACACACACACCTTGCCTCATTAAAAAAAAGTGGTAGTCATTTAGCTATAGGTCTTGATAACAGAACTGTCCTGATTGCAATATCTAATTGTGCTGACCCAAATTATAACAACATATATAATGCATATATGGCGCATATAATAGAGTGTTCGTCTTACAGGAGTTTCTGTCCCTCAACTGTGGGACTATGGTGGTTTTCAAGACAGCCCAGGACACATGATAAGCATGGTGACTAAAAACTAGAAGTCAGATAGTCGAGTTGCTCCTAGCCACAGTGAGCCAGGAGGATTGCTCTGGCCAGTGCTCGAGTTACAGGGGGTTTAAATAGGAGCCCGGGGGGCCTGCTGCTGTCAGTCAGAGTGTGAAAGGGGAAAGCCCATGCTCTAGGGGTCTTATAACTGCCCAGAAGACAGGCAGAGGAAGCGTTATACGCGCACAACACCTCCCCCTGCAAGAATCTCCAAGCATGCCGTACTCTGGCAAACCCTAAAATTCACTGCCCCTGTTGAGCGTTTATGTGGCATCTTCTCTGAATTGTGCTAACTGGCCCCTCATGACTTTTAAACTGAGCTTTTATTTAGCTAGGGAGTCATTCTAAGACCAAGTTCTCTTTTGCAGATGGCCTGAAATTCAGAAAAAAAGAGACTACATGTCAGTACAATATACACATCAATATACACATCAATATACACATAAATTCAAGTTAAACAGAATAGAGACAAACACAAGTAAAGGTAGGAACCCCGGAGGAGTGTTGGACCAGAGACCGAAAGGTTGCTGGTTCAAGTCCCAAGCCGGGCCACTTGTAAAGGTGAGAACTTTCACGGTATATGGAGCTGCTGGGTGATTACCAGCAATAATAGCCTGTAATCATCTTGACTGTGTGCTAGTGGCAAAGAGCATGAGACAAATTGTGTTAAGCAAACACATTATTCAGTAACATTTCACTGTAACTATATATGTACATTACTTATGACAAGCGCAACAAACGCATCAAAGGCAATAAGCGAAACACACATAGCCACATTTGAGCTATGCGGCCATTGATGCCAATGAAAATACAATGAAAGCGCAATGGGGGTGTTGTTGCACAAAAAGTCATATCGACATCAAAATGTAATCTGACGATTTTGTGTCACATGAGTAAGTTGTAGAGCATGCCATGACCGATCCATACAAGTAATACGAACCCCATTTTGCCACAGAAGGTGCCACAGCAATTGATTGCATTTAAACCACTTTTAAGAATTTTGGCTTGTCATAGCGCCAACCTGTGACCAATCAGCTTCATATTTCTCCAGTGACCATTAGGCATGCACTGGTACCACTGTATCAAGTTTGGGAAAAATCAGCATGGTGGTTAGGCCAAAACTGGAAATTAGCTCTCTAGCGCCCATATTTGGTTTGATCGGGCCAATGATGGAGGGTTAGCCTCTGTTTATCTTTGGTGATATGCATACAAAGTTTTGTGGTGTTCCGTGCAAATCTTCAGAATTTATAGGCCTACACCTTCATGTGAAAAGCCACGCCCTCAGCAATATTCATTGGCTCAGAGTGGCTTTTTTAATCAACTTTTCAAACTTGGGTTTATACCGAGTTTCATGCAGATTGGTGAAACTTCCTAGGAGGAGATAGATTTTAAGCCTTCTTTCAATATATTCAAAATGGTGGAAAATCTACATAAACGAAAGTTATGGGTTCTTGAGGCAAATGTGAGGAGAGGCAAATAAATGCAATGTTTTGTGACTCTAGGTCAGACAGAGCATGAGGTATGCCTGTCATATATATATATATATGCCTATGAAAGCGTGATGCCTGGCTTTTCACAAAAATGCTTATATCTACATAAAAATGTAATCTGGTGATTTCGAGTCCAATGAGTAAATTGTAGAGCATGCGATGACCTACCCATATAATACAAGCAATATGAAACCCATTTGGCCACGGGGGCGCCACAGCAATTGATTGCATCATAGCCACTTTTTAAGTATTTTGGCTTGTTATAGCAATTGGCCAATCTGCTTCATTTTTCTCCAGTTACTTTACAATATGCTCTGGTACCACTCGGAAAAATACCAAGTTTGTGTCTTTGCAGACAGAAGAGTTTGAGAGGACAGGCAATGGCTGTGGCAACTGTCAATCATTGTTTTACTTCTGCCGACTATTCCCATAATCGAACACCAACCCTGCAGGGTTAGCCTCCGGTTATATGTGGGGACATGCCTACAAAGTTTTGTGGTGTTCTGTACAACCCTTCAGAATGTATACCCCTTTATGTGAAATGCCACACCCTCTGCAATAAAAGTTTAATGACTCTAAGTCAAACGGGGCATGAAATATGCCTGTTGCCCAAAGCTCAGAATTTCAGTCAGTTAATTGCTATTGCACCCCCCTTTGGTCAATCGATGTAAAAATTGTTCCAGGTTGCGCATGAATAATACTAGCCTACTAGGCCTCCCATTTACAATAGTTGCCTTGCACCTTCGCATTGGCCCCTAAAAACAAGTGGACTAGGAGAACCAGAACAGTTTTGAAGGTTGTTTCCTGCCCCTAATGGTGCAAAAAGGGGCTTGTAATTAATACAACTCAATGTCATGAAAGATGTTAGATGGGGATATTTTTAATAGCTCCATAAATAACCAGGCCAGGTCCAGCTGGCTTATGTGTGTGGCTGGCTTGTTTCTGTTCAGGACTGGTAGGACGGAAGCTAGTCATGCCACTGAAATAGCTGTGAATTGAAATGACATGAAATAATGTCTGAGGTCTTGTTGCCTGGACACATCAGTTCCAATGCTTCCAATGCTAATTCAGCACAATAAGAGCGGGATAGCCAGTTAGCCCATGAGCTCACAACAACTAGCAGCAGCTTCCATAACATTAATGGTAGCGGTCAGTGGCTAAAGCAGTTACACTGATGATTCCTATAACGTTACCTATTTCGTTGCAATTGGTTCAACTTCTGTTTCTGGACAAAGGTAAGGGATTAACCCAGATAACACAAGGCTAGCGGACCTACAGCGGGTCCCCGATGGACGAGTTGGCGGACCTCCGGCAGAATATAACACAAGGCTAGCGGACATACAGCGGGTCGCCTATGGACGAGTTGGCGGACCTCCGGCCGAATCCGCAGGCGGGTTCCTGGCTATTTGCACATCAAATGGCAATCAGACCTCTGGCAGATTATTAGCGTCAGGGACAGCGGTCCGCTAGTAATCCGAAATGCTCCCGCTATTGCTCCACCACCATTCCACCGGTAGTTTATTGTCTATATCCTAGGCCCACTGGCTCTAGGCTTATGGATTTCTATTGCTTAATTATCTTACTCTGAACATTTTTTGGGTAACCCTTCCTTTCATAGTCCCCCAATTACTAAACATTTACCTGGTAAATACATGCAAAGTAAAGACTAATATATAATGGGTAATTACTGAGACACCTAAACTGTAGGTATGATTTCAAAACAGGAGTATTTCAAATATTCAATTACTGCACATAAATTCAAAAACTGACATAGCACCACCAGGTAACCACATTCTTAAATAGCTTCTATAACATCTAGTGACAAAATATCATCAACACCTGGGCTTCAACCCGCAATCTTCGGCATATGGGGATGGGAAGCAGACGCCCTATCCACTACACCACCAAGGATCTGGAAACATAGATAGGTAGCAACATAGAACTGCAGGTCAACAACACAACGGAGGAAGGGAGGGAAAGAGGGAAGGAGGGAGGGAGTGACAACCGGACATTTGCTATCTTTGGTCCGCTGGCTTACAACCACGCACAAAAAGAGAGCAATGAACTGCGTGAAATCAGAATCAGAGAGGGTCATGACCTTGGTTGGAGATAGGAACGTCCTGGCTAAATTCTCTGAAGAGTGTGGTCCACAACAACACAGCTAGCTGGAAAACTGTTGTGCATGATGACTAATTAGCATAGGCTACAAATCAACAGATGTCTTTCTTACAGTAAACTCACAATACTTCACAGACAATATTAGCCTATGATGCAGTAGCCTAGACCAGCCATTTCCTTGTCTTAACATAGTGATAAATAAATATGGTCGTTTCAATAAAATCGTGCTTCTCAAACCTACTCCCAAAATTGCCATAGGTGCTGAGTGACTTCTGTATCAGTTGTAAGTGAAACAATGTTGACAACACGTTGACACGACACACGCGCATTTTCCATGAGAGAAGTGAAGCCAACCTGACCACTTTACCAGCACCCAGGCTATCTCTACAGTAAATGACAAGTCTATTTTTGAAAGGAGGCTGCACCGAAAGAAGAACGTCAGCTATTTGGCATAGTGAGGTACCAAAGAAGAAATACGCGTAGTCGACCGCACCGCAGGAGACTGGGGGATGTTACACCTTCCTGGATAAACAATACTTTTAGGAATATTGAACCACACTGAACATCATTTTGTTGGATTACTACGGCTAATTGGATTATATTCCCCACTGAGAGGTTTTAGTCCATATGATTTAGCCTACCGGAAAGTGGCTCAAGACTGAGGTAGGTAAAGAAATATAAACACACGGTAATAGCCTATTATTTATCTCGGGGACACTGGGGTAAGAATAAAGTGCTTAATTATTATACTGTGTTTTTCCAGATAGTGCATCATGTCATTTACACAGACGCCTAATAGGCTACATCCGTTTGGATTTTTTGGAGAGAGCTTGATCAGTAGCCTAACAGTACATAAATATTAACACAAATATTTTGTGTGAATGATATAGCCTACATCACTTGCAAACATGTCTTCTATGTAATGATATGGATTTAACCCTCTTCTGATATAAAAGTCAGAAGACACAAATGTACATGTGATTTAGCCTATTTATTCTGTAGACTTCTGACAATTGCTTATATGTAACATTCACATTTTGAACTTTTGAGGTTGTCTGTAAAGGTGATACGTTTAAGTTACTTTGTTTCTACTTCAAGTTATTGCAGTAACGGTACAATCTTTATTAAAAAGTGTTTAGCATTTGAAAGCTTTTCTTTCTATGGGTGCCCAGCTGATATCTCTTTGCTTCTACAAATGGCAATGGACAGAGACGGCGTCTGACAGCTGAGGTTATTTTTGGGACTAGCAGCTCGGCAGGGGAGTGAGGTGACAAAGATCCTAAATGTCACCCTTTGAAAGGCACATAACTGTTCCATTTCACTTTGATAAACCGGCATTTGACAAAATCTGATGTTACACTGAAGCCACCTGTTCGACCACCTCCCTACCTTTAGTAGGGCTGGCACAGTAGCATTCTAAAGGATGTATTGGACAGGCCAGTGTTGACTTGAATGGATGAGGCCTGCTTCACTATAGATAGTTGTGCACTGTTTTATGCATACATCCTATCCCATCATATGTACTAGATAGATAGATAGATAGATATATGTTATTTCGATGAAGGAAATGCCAAAATATGTATTTTCTGCATTGTTTACCTCTCAGTTGTGCTGATTTCATGCACAAATTGCTGCCGAGTGAGTCTGTAAATGCTGTGTAATAATAAGTTAGAAAAGAGCACTAGCTATTCCTTCAATAATGTTTCCTTGACTTGAATTGTAATGTTTGTCTGTTTAGGCAATATTTCTTTTTCTTATCAGCCTGTTGGCAGCCAGCCATGTCCATAAGCAAACTCAATTTAGTGCAAATTCACCACATGATAGCCAGCAGGGAATAATACACTTACTGTTAGAATGTCATTGCTTTATACTAGATATACTGGTATTATCCAATACAGTGGGCGATCATCTCACATACTGTAGTGTCTGTCTGGATTACTGTACATAGCCTTTTTTTTGTATAACAAGACATTCTCTGCATTACTTTCCTCAGGTAGCATATTCTCAATGGAGAGTTGTTGATGTTTTTCTTTCATTGACAGGAACCAATCATGGACCAGAACCTGTTCGGCGGTGCCCCCAGGTTCCTTACCCGGCCCAAGGCCTGCTCAATGTCCGTCGGCCGGGACGCCACACTGATCTGCACCATTGTAGGCAACCCGACCCCACTCATCACCTGGGAGAAGGAGAAGCTGAGAATCACGTCCGGCGGTCGCTACAAGACGGTGGACGACGGCGATGTGTTCCGTCTGACCATCTACGATCTCACTCTGGAGGACAGCGGCCGCTATATGTGCCGGGCAAAAAACAACGTCGGGGAGGCGTACGCCGTGGTCACCCTCAAAGTAGACCTCCAGAAGGAGACGATCGAGAGAGCCCCTGTTTTCGTGGACAAGCCCACCTCCGCGCGAGTGGGACTTGGGGGTGATGTGGTCTTCCACTGCCGGGTAGTGGCCCACCCCGAGCCCAACTTCGACTGGGAGAAGGACGGGCGCTACCTGGGCGAGACCAACCGTGTCAAGATCACGTCGGAAAGCGACAGCAGCGCCCTGAGGATCCAGAGCGTGCGCAGCCTGGACAGCGGCACCTACACCTGCCGGGCCAAGAACAGCGTGGGCCGCTCGCAAGTAGCCGCCGCCCTAGTGGTGGACCTCCAGGACTCACGCCACCTGGGCCTGGACAAGAACACCTCCCTCCTGTCCCACCTGCAGAAGCGCAAGGAGGAGATGATGCAGAAGGACATCTCCGTCTACCGTACCGCCGAGAGCAGCTCCTCCTACAGCTCCTCGACCTCCACCGCCGCCAAGATCACGGACGGGCTGGGAGCTCTCGGTCTGGACTACGCGCAGCGTGCCTCTGTGCTGGCCATGCTGCCCAAAGGCGTGTTCACCCGTACCTGCACGGTGACCGAAGGCAAGCACGCAAAACTCAGCTGCTTTGTGACGGGCCACCCCAAGCCCCAGATCATCTGGAGGAAAGATGGCGGCAACATCAGCGAAGGCCGCAGGCACGTCATGTACGAGGACCAGGCTGAGAACTTCATCCTCAAGATCCTTTATTGCAAGCAGAGCGACAACGGCCTCTACACCTGCAACGCCTCTAATATGGCTGGACAGACCTACAGCGCTGTGTTGGTCATCGTCAAAGGTAAGCTACTGTAGTCTCCGATCTCCTTTTTGTTGGGAAAAAAAATCTTGTCCATGTGGTGCTGGTATTTCATGAGGGAAGTTTTGTTTGAGGTTCTATGATGGGGATCTGAGATCCACTGGAACTAGTTTTGAGGAACCTACAGTAAAAGGCGGGTGGAACATCCTGATCCATGATATCATCAGATAGTAAGGATCCATGTAATAGATGTTTGTTGCGTGCATTTCTGTGGGTTAAAGTGAAAGTCAGATTTATTTGCCACATACAGTACAATACAACAACAATACAACTACAGTATTGTAGTATTATACATTATACAGGTACAGTGAGTAGCGAAATGTTCTTCTGTTAGCCTAGATTGTGCACACACTAAGCAATATAGAGAGGTAAAAATATATATATTAAGAGAAACAGTGCATTATGTATCTCATGATGACTGTCGTTTATGAAGATCAACTTACAGTACATGAGCATACATAACATCTCTCATAAATAGCTCACGTGTCTGAACAATGCAGGCCTGCAATGTAATCTGCCATTCTTTGAAAAGAGACTCCAAGAGACAGCCCTGTAGGCCATTTGTACTTCAAAACATAGTTTCATAGTTTTCAGTGGAGGCTGTCAAGCTTGACAAACTTGTTGCATTTGTACAGGTCTCAAATAGTAAATAAAAGTGAATTTGCCTGCCTGGGTATATTGCCGTTCATACTGTACAGCTACAGTCGACCAAAATTAACTCACCAAGTTTGTCCACACCACTAAACATAACTAAAATTAGGCAAAACTTCACCTGGGCAGTTTGACTTTGCCCCTAACATAGACGCATAGGAGCAACTAGGTGGAATGCTGGCAGCGATAGTGCTGGCGGGGAGTGTTGTGTTTCATCTATTTTCTGCTGGTGATGAGTAGTTCACAGTTGCTCTGAGACCCATTAGCCCAGTGTAGCCCCCAGGCGCCACGGCTAGGGTGACTTTCCATAAGCCACTCTTCGGGCCATGGGCCCAAAACGTGGAGTTGTCAATGGCGGCTCTTAATCTTCATTTCAATTTAGTCAGTGAGCGCAGTGCCTTTGGTGAGCCTCTTCGTTGGTGTCACATGACAGCGGATAGCTGCGCTTCTTGCGTTGTTGTTTGTTGGTTTGCAGGATTTGATTGGAGGCATTGCAGGGCAGAGGCCTCTGCCCTTTTTGTTTCTGTATTCCTATTAATGGCAGATCATTTGATAACCTCACTACGTAATAAGCACCTCTGGGAAAGGTCATAATAGAAACCCATACTTGTCAACCACACCAGCCAGACATTCAAAACACACAACTTCAGATGGTAATGGAGGGGCATCGCAAATGTAAATGAATATGGGTTGCTGGGTTTTACCCTACAGTGTACTGTATGTCCTTTAAGCCTCTCAAACATCTTCAGAAACCTAAACACTTTCTGAAGCAGAAGGTTGCAATTTAGCACTTCGTATTTAGAATTCATAAAAAAAATAGAAGGTTATTTTGAGTGCGGTGGATGCTGGGTGTCAAAATGGAAGAATGTTTATGGTGAATGCTTTTGGAAATAGATCACCAGCCCAGATCCAGAATAAGTTTGCTGTGCTACTGTACGTTGTCTCAAATTCTCCCACTGAATATGTGCATTTATACTGTTTATACTATTCTCTAAAATTCCATTACTAAAGTGCCAGAACTGATGTGATGTTTCTGCTCCCCAGGAGATGTAAATGTTAGTTTTATTTTATGGTAAATACATGCCTGCAATGAATTATAGAGCTTAGCTGACATGCCATAACTGATTTTAATGTGTATATTCTATCTATCTATCTATCTATCTATCTATCTATCTATCTATCTATCTATCTATCTATCTATCTATCTATCTATCTATCTATCTATCTATCTATCTATCTATCTATCTATCTATCTATCTATCCATCCATCCATCCATCCATCCATCCATCCATCCATCCATCCATCCATCCATCCATCCATCCATCCATCCATCTACATGTCTATCTACATGTTTTTCTGAAGTGGACCTGACAACTTGAATAGGATCTTGAATGGGTTATTAAAGTAATTCCGGATGATGTGATGGATGGATGTGGTGACGTGACTAGACGTGAAATCCATCTGCTCGTAACGCTGTGCAGCGCGAATTAACGGAGAATTAGACCCTAAACGAATTGAGCCGACCGCGCTCTGCAGCGCGTCCTTCCTACAGTCGTCACGGCGATCCGTCCCCTTCACCCATTCTCCTGTCCTCCTTTTTCCCGCCGCCAGAGCCCAAAGTGCCGTTCAGGAGGAAGCTGCAGGACGCGGAGGTGCAGGAGAAGGAGACGGCCATGCTGATGTGCGAGGTGCCCGCCGCCGCCACCCTGACCAACTGGTTCATGGAGGAGACGCGCCTGGAGCAGAACGCCAAGTACCGCATCGAGGAGGAGGGCACGCTGCGACGCCTCACCATCCACAACGTCACCACCAACGACGACGCCGTCTACATCTGCGAGATGAACGAGGGCAGCCGCACCGTGGCCGAGCTCACCGTGCTGGGTAGGAGGGGGGGAGGGAGAGAGAGAGAGAGAGAGAGAGAGAGAGAGAGAGAGAGTCTGGTCTGGTCTGGTCCTTGGTCTGAAGTCCTTGTTATGTCAAGGATCTTGTTAAATGCAGAAGAGATTATTGGCAATATGAAATATCTCCAATACATGCAGCTTGATTAGTTCTGAAGTCACCTAATACAGTAATTACAGCTTAATAATAAACATAGTATTTAGTTGGCCTTTGCGTTGTGGTGGTGTATAGTACGTAGACACTCTCTGTTTGACACTCCAGGCAACATCACTAAGAAGCTGCCCAGAAGGACTGTGGTGCCGGTCAGCGACACGGTCATCTTCTGCGTGGAGCTGGAGCGCCCGTGCCCGGACGCCCACTGGACCCGCAACGGCGAGCGTCTGAAGCAGGACTCGCGCGTGGCCATGGCCTGCGTGCTCAGACAGTACACCCTCACCATCCGGGACTGCCAGGCCGACGACTCGGGGGAGGTGGCCTTCGTGGCCGGAGACTGCAAGACCTCCACGCGATTCTCTGTCACCGGTGAGGGAACTGCACATGCGTGCACACACACACACACACACACACACACACACACACACACACACACACACACACACACACACACACACTAGTTAATTTAGTTCAATACATTACAACTCAACTGTTAAGATGATCTCATGAGATTGAACGTTCTTCCCCAGCCGCGAGAAAGCACCCTCCGGACCCCCCCATCGACGTGGTGGTGCAGAACAAGACTGACTCGTCCATCACCCTCCAGTGGTCTCCTCCGGACAGTGACCGGCCGGTGCCCATTAGCGGCTACATCGTGGAGAAGAGGAAGGTGGGCGCTCAGACCTGGCAGAGGTGCACCGCGGAGATCCTCTCCCTCACCACGATCACCATCTCCAGCTTCACCGAGGAGGCCAGTTTTCAGTTCCGTATCTCTGCCGTCAACAACTACGGCCAGAGCCCCAGCCTGGAGGTGCCGGGCAGCTTCTACCTGGGTAAGACACTGACCGGCATCCATATCGC
This sequence comes from Borostomias antarcticus, assembly GCF_949987555.1. NCBI lineage: Eukaryota > Metazoa > Chordata > Actinopteri > Stomiiformes > Stomiidae > Borostomias > Borostomias antarcticus. Next base: position 10,895,110 of record NC_140257.1, read on the forward strand.
ATGCTTAGCGCTTTTTTTGTTGCCATGCCGTGTAACGCTGTATTGAAGGGGCACGCCATGTTAACGTGAGACAAAGTGTTTGTGTCCACGCGGGGACCAACGTGTCCCGAGTGCGCAGTACGGCAGCATGACGTCCCCGATGTGTCCGTCCTTCTCAGAGCCCACGGCCGAGGTGAGGAGCGGCCTGGTCAACAGCACCGCCTTCTTTGGCGAGGAGGCCTCCTTGTCCGTGGATCTGACCGCCGTCTGCTCGGGATTCTGGTCCCTGAACGGACGGCTCCTGCGCAGCGGCTCCGACTACCTCATCACCCGCTCCAAGACGACGCACACTCTGCTCATACGCGTCGTCTCCATGGAGATGAACGGAGCGGACGTCAAGTTTGTGGGCGGCGGCTCGGAGAGCAGCTGTGTATTGAAAGTGACGGGTAAGGGCAGGGGAACAGTACGGTGGCCTTGAAGTGTCACAACAGAACAGAAAAAGGTGTTGCACCTCTTTTAACATGTTGCACCTTTTTTTAAATGTGTTATCACTTTTTTTTCACGTGTTGTCATTTTTTTATGTGTTGTCACTTTTTCATGTGTGGCACCTTTTTAAAAATGTGTTATCACTTTTTTTCATGTGTTATCACTTTTTTCATGTGTTGTCACTTTCATGTGTTGCACCTTTTTTAATGTGTTCTCACTTTTTTAAAGTGTCACCTTTTTTAAATATGTTGCACCTTTTTAAATGTGTTGTCACTTTTTTTTTACGTGTTGTGTTGTGACACTTCAGGGCCACCGTAAGTACAGGCAATAAGTACACAAACAAGGGCTGAAATATCACTCATCTAGGCTACAACCATGCCCATTCATTTACTTTTCTCCAAACACTCCTGGTAAGTTAACGTCAGCCTCTATCTCCAGCTCCACCTCTCAGGTTCACTAATAGGCCATCCCAAATGGAGGTGGTGACCTGCAGTGCCCAGTCGTCCGCCCAGCTGACCACTGAGGTGTCCGATTATGACGCCAAGGTGTGTGTGTATGTGTGTGTGTGCGTCGCACTGTAACGGCCAATTCTGTCCCCAATCCATATTCTTGTCTGATGCTACAAGTGAAATGATCCTCATTCAGCCATATCTTTGTGCTTCCTGCTGGTGTAGGTGGTCTGGATGAAGAACGGAAAGGAGCTAAAGGTGGGCAAGAAGTACGAGTGCACGACCGCAGACCGCAAGAGGATCCTGACGGTCCACAATGTCACAGAGGAGGACGTGGGCGTCTATGAGTGTGTCCTGGAAAGTGACAGAATTTCTATCCAGCTTGCTCTCAAAGGTACGACAAGAGATTCCGAAGACCAGCACACATTATTCTTTTCATATTACTGTACAGCAGATTCGCCCAGCTCTGCCCTGCTTTCTCTAAGCCTCGACATGCTGACAACAGGTGGAACCGGAAGCCACTGAGCTCTCAAATGTCAACCTAATCCCCCCAAATCAAAGCACCTTTAGCAGAGTGGCGCTTTAGCTGACTCTGTGTAACAAGCGATGCCTTTAGCCTTCATACACAGTGCAGACCGCCTCCCTCGCGTCACATGACTCCCTGTAACAGGACGTGTTCTGAAGGCTGCTAGCAGGTGCTTGAGAGCTGGCAGACCTGGGAAAGAGCTCTCTGTCATCATGGAATAAAATCCATCATGTCAGCCCCCCCTCCGCCCATCCACACACACACACACACGCATGCACACACACACACACACACACACACACACACACACACACACACACACACACACACACACACACACACACACACACACACACACACAGACTAACGCCCTAAATACTAAATACTTATATATATAATTGAATTTTATTTTATTTTATTAAACCTTTATTTAACCAGGTGAAAGCTCATTGAGAAGTCATATTTTAATAAATTAACTGGGGATTAAAATGGGGCATAACTGAATGTCACATTACACTACATATTTATCGCAGCTTGTCAGTTTCACAGCTGTCTATTTCTCACCTTCCCAAAAGATAAGAAATCAGTATTTTTCCTGACTGAATTGACCCATTATCTCTCTGTTCATGTCCCAGATGAGCCTGCCAAGTTCTTGAACAAGCCTCGGGGTACCATGGACGTGTCCCCCATCACCACCGGAGACCTGGAGCTGAGCTGCGAGGTGACCCCAGCCGGCAGCACCGTGGTCTGGAAGAAAGAGCAGACGCAGCTCATTGAGGACCAAAGGACCAGCTTCATCTGCAGAGGGACAGAGAGGAGGCTGATCATCAGGAACGCTAAGAAGAGCGATGAGGGACACTACTCATGTGAGACAGCGGCAGACAAAGTCACATTCCTGGTTAAGATAAAAGGTAAGAAAGGCAATACTTTTTGGAAAAATGCTATCAGTGCATGTAGTCTGTTGTAGTCTAGGTAAGCGTGACATTTTCTGTGATTTTTTCCTCTCAGAAACCCAAGCTGCCCAAGTCTTCTCCAACAAGGAGTCTGTCCAGAAGGAGGTGAAAGCTACTTTCTCCCAGAAAGCTACCCTGAGCTGTGAGGTGTCTGATACCAACACAGAGGTGAAATGGTACAAGGATGGCAAGATTCTGACCTCCAGTAAGACCGTCTACACGGAGACAAAGGGCAAGAGTCGTCAACTGGTGATAGAGAAGGTGGAGAAGAAGGACGCTGGAGAGTACAGCTGTGAGGCCGGAGCAGAGAAGCTGCTCTTTAAGTTGCAGGTGGCAGGTAGGATGGAAATATCTTCTCACTTATTGTTCATGTTCTGTTAATTTCCAGGTCGTTCAAATTTTATACAGCTGTGTGGTTTAGAATTTGAAAGTCTACATTACGCATTATGACATGACAAAAATAGAATGAAAGTAATAATTATTTCGGCTTTGAGTTTTGGTTGAGTTTATGCTTTTAACTTTGAGTTTTTAATTAGAATAATGTTGGGCTTTTAGTTTTTATTATTTAGCTACACTCCTTACTGCTCTCTGAGGGTTTTGTCTGTTATGCTCTTTTGTCTTCTGACGTAAATGGCTCATTTGAATGTGCGTTCTTCTGTTTATGACTATCTTACTCTGTATAAGGGCTGCTGAAGCTTGATTGATGCTGATTGATGATGTGCACTTTTAATGGTGTATGTGAACATGCCAAAGGTCCTGTTTTTCTGGTGTGCTTTGGCCATTTACTGTACACAGTCTGTATTTGAATTTGTCTTGATTTACTCAGACTTCTGTCCTGAGACTGTTCAGGCATCATTTTGTCCGGTCTTGTTCCTGCTTTGCTGTATATATATTTTTTTTAACTCTGAGTGAAATGGTTGATGCCACCGTTCCCTTCCATGGTCGTTCATTCAGAACCCCAGTCCGCCTTCTCCAACAAGGAGTCTGTCCAGAAGGAGGTGAAAGCTACTCTCTCCCAGAAAGCTACCCTGAGCTGTGAGGTGTCTGATACCAACACAGAGGTGAAATGGTACAAGGATGGCAAGATTCTGACCTCCAGTAAGACCGTCCACACGGAGACAAAGGGCAAGAGTCGTCAACTGGTGATAGAGAAGGTGGAGAAGAAGGACGCTGGAGAGTACAGCTGTGAGGCCGGAGCAGAGAAGCTGCTCTTTAAGTTGCAGGTGGCAGGTATGGAGGATACTAAGTCAGTTTACGTTAACCTTCTGTGTATTGTCTGTTTTGTGGCTCCATGTTTAGGCCTACTGTCCCAGATAGAAGGCATATCTTGGCACAACGTTGGGCAAACAGCATGACATTCAAAGGCGCAGCGTTGTAAATGAACGCTGTGCCACCGTCTTTTTGGCCAGTGGGGATATGTTTTATTGACGTCGGCATGCCAACCTTAGAGCGTTCGGGGATGCGTTGGCAAGGGGTCTTGTTTGCCAACCGGTCCCTTTAGCTAAACGCTGGCTTATATGAATTACCATCGTTTGAATTTTGTTTACACTAGCCTAAGTGGTACAATCGATAACCAAAGACACGAAACAAAATACATTCAATTCAGATAGTAGCCTATTTATTGACATAGCGAACATACCACCACATATTTCGGTACAGGCATTCATTAATTCAAACAATAGCACATCCTTGAAATGTTACATGTTACTGACCTCAATAATACAACCCAACACCAACCTAATTTCCAGAGGTGATGCCAACGTTGGCCCGACGTGGGAATTTAGCCGGCAACTGTGCCAACCTTTTCCAACAGGGGGCCAACATACTGTATGCTTGCTATCTGGGGTTGCTACCATTGTGGCTCTTAATGCCTTTTGTTGTTGTTGTTGTTCATGACTCAAATACAACACATATGGTTTATAAGAAATTATGTGGCGTACACTTTCCCTGGTTTTGTAATCAAATCAGACCAGTGAGGTTTGAAGGCATTGTCAATGGGTTATGAACCACATACTGTAAGTCGACATTGCTGATATCCTGCAATATACAGTATGACATGTTCACTAAGACTGAGGTCATGAAGTGCTTTACTGTAGTATTCCATGTCAGTGTCTATCTCTTTCACACAACCCTGTCTGCTTGGTCTATAAGGTGTTTATGTTTTGTTGTTGTCAGGTGTCAGTCCTCTTCACTTTGAGTCGATCTGATATTTTCCGTTGGTTATTCATGACTGTAGTCTGTTGCTCCTCCCTGTCAAACATGTCTGTCTGTCTTTCTGCTGTTTGTCAATAGCTGCCAGTGTTTTGTTCCCCTCTATGTCCTCATTAATGCTGAATTCATTTGTCCCTAAATGATATATTTCTGATGCACCGGTGCCCCTCCATAACTTCCCCCCTCAGAACCCCAGTCTGCCTTCTCCAACAAGGAGTCTGTCCAGAAGGAGGTGAAAGCTACTCTCTCCCAGAAAGCTACCCTGAGCTGTGAGGTGTCTGATACCAACACAGAGGTGAAATGGTACAAGGATGGCAAGATTCTGACCTCCAGTAAGACCGTCCACATGGAGACAAAGGGCAAGAGTCGTCAACTGGTGATAGAGAAGGTGGAGAAGAAGGACGCTGGAGAGTACAGCTGTGAGGCCGGAGCAGAGAAGCTGCTCTTTAAGTTGCAGGTGGCAGGTATGAACTATGGAGTTTGATACCTACAGTATAATGTTATGTACAGTAATGGTTTGTCAATATTTTGGCTAGGTCTGTTTACCCATAATGTCCGATTTAAGTTAGCTGTAATGCCTTAGTCTCTGAGACATATTTTTTTTACTTTAAAAGAATAAGTACAATACAGTAGGTTATGTAAACAACATGATTATAAGATTGTTTGTTCTAGCTATGCGCTATACAGTATGTATATAAAAAATCATGCCCTCTCTATAGACCATTTCCACTGTATACAAACCATGATCATGCCTGCACATCCTGTAGGCAGAAAAGCACACCGAAACCGTTACGACAGATTGCCGGAGTATTTGTTTATGACTTAGTTAGCGTTAGCTAGCTATCTACGAGTTCATCGTAAGAGGCGTGCGCATACTGGTGGCAGATAACGTACATGTGACGTGGCCTGTAAATTGGTCTATATAGTATCTGTTTTTTTGTTGTGGTCAAACTTTGAATTCTTTATTTCCCTGTTTGTTGTTTTTTCCGTGAGTGTCTCTACTTGTAATCCCTCAATTAGATTTTTATCATTCTATGTCTCTAATCTGATCAATTTGGTTACATGACTCATTATTATTTTAGTGCTCTGCTGCTCGTTATAAGTGGTTTCAGATCCATTCTGATAATGTCTCTGGCTTTAAGCTGTCATTGGTCATTCTAATGCTACCACGGCGATTCCTTCCTCCTTCATTCAGAACCCCAGTCCGCCTTCTCCAACAAGGAGTCTGTCCAGAAGGAGGTGAAAGCTACTTTCTCCCAGAAAGTTACCCTGAGCTGTGAGGTGTCTGATACCAACACCGAGGTGAAATGGTACAAGGATGGCAAGATTCTGACCTCCAGTAAGACCGTCCACATGGAGACAAAGGGCAAGAGTCGTCAACTGGTGATAGAGAAGGTGGAGAAGAAGGACGCTGGAGAGTACAGCTGTGAGGCCGGAGCAGAGAAGCTGCTCTTTAAGTTGCAGGTGGCAGGTATGGAGTTTGATACCTATAATGTTATGTACAGTAATGGGTTATATGAGGGTGATGAGCCCGCCTACAGGTGGAAGATTGACCATCTGCAGTCCTGGTGCGGCCAAAACAACCTGGAGCTCAACGCTCTGAGACAGTGGAGATAGTAGTAGACTTCAGGAAGAACCCAGCCCCCATCACTCTGAATGACTCCCCAGTTGACTCTGTGGACTCCTTCCGCTTCCTGGGCACCGTCATCTCCTGGTACCTCAAGTGAGAGCTGTACATCAGCTCCCTCACCAAGAAGGCACAGCAGAGGATGTACTTCCTGAGGCAGCTGAAGAAATTCAACCTGCCAAAGACAATGATGGTACTCTTCTACACCTCCATCACCGAGTCCATCCTCACCTCCTCCATCATCACCTGGCATTCTGCTGCTACAGCCAAAGACAAGGCCAGACTGAAGCGCATCATCCGCTCTGCTGAGAGGGTGATTGGCTGCAAACTGCCCTCCCTCCAGGACCTGCATGACTCCATGGCCCTGAATTGGGCTACAAAGATTGTGGCTGACCCCTCCCACCCCGGTCACAATCTCTTTGAACCACTCCCCTCCGGCAGGAGGCTGCGGTCCATCAGGTCCAAGACCTCACACCACAAAAGTAGCTTCTTCCCGACTGCCACCAACTTTATCCATAAGGCCCGTGTCCTCCTCTGACTTCATCCCTTTTGCACTACTGGCACATGACTGCTGACTGCACTGTATATAGGCTTGCACCGCACACACATGCGTATCACAACAGCACACACATTGTATATATAAAAACATTGCACTCACATTACTACTCTGTACACATACAGTACTGTATACACACACCACACACCATTTTGTATCTTGTATTTAGTATTTAGCACTGTACATTTGCACTGTCCTGTCTTTGCACTGTCCCGTCTTGTCCTGGCACTCTGTCGTCTACCCATCAGTGTTATGCACCAACTGACCTGAATTCCTAGTATGTGTAAAAACTACCTGGCAATAAACTGATTCTGATTCAGTACTTTGGCTAGGTCTGTTTACCCATAATGTCTGATTTAAGTTATCTAATGCTAATGCCTTACTAATGCCTTAGTCTCTGAGACATATTCTTGACTTTAAAAAGAGTAAGCACATCACAGTTTGTTAACGGTATGATTAAAGGATAGGTTGTTCTAGCTATTTACTGTATTGTTGAAAGGTCATGCCCTCTATATAGTATCTGATTTTTGTTGTTGTCAAACTTTGTCTAAATTCTTTGTTTCTCTGTTTGTTGCTCTTTCTGTGATTGTCTCTCCTTGTAATCCCTCAATTAGATTTTTATCATTCAATGTCTCAAATCAGATCTTTTTGGTTACATGACTCATTATTATTTTATTGCTCTGCTGCTCGTTATAAGTGGTTTCAGATCCATTCTGATCATGTCTCTGGCTTTAAGCTGTCATTGGTCATTCTAATGCTACCACGGTCATTCCTTCCTCCTTCATTCAGAACCCCAGTCCGCCTTCTCCAACAAGGAGTCTGTCCAGAAGGAGGTGAAAGCTACTCTCTCCCAGAAAGCTACCCTGAGCTGTGAGGTGTCTGATACCAACACAGAGGTGAAATGGTACAAGGATGGCAAGATTCTGACCTCCAGTAAGACCGTCCACATGGAGACAAAGGGCAAGAGTCGTCAACTGGTGATAGAGAAGGTGGAGAAGAAGGACGCTGGAGAGTACAGCTGTGAGGCCGGAGCAGAGAAGCTGCTCTTTAAGTTGCAGGTGGCAGGTACGTAGGTTATCATTGTCATTTGTTAACTGCTGAATTTGTTTGAAATGTTTTCTCTGTGTTCAAACTGTGTTAATACAATAGTGGTTGTCCTCTCTTTATTCTGTCCAGAGTCACCTGCCAAGTTCCAGAGGAAGTCAGACATGAAGGATACACACATAGTTAACGCAAGTGAGAAAGTTGTTTTGACCACTGAGCTGACCTCTGCGAGTGCGAGCGTCAAGTGGTTCAGGGATGGGGTGGAGCTGAAGGAGGGATCCAAGTATGAGATAAGGAAAGAGGGTCTGTCTCGGACCCTAATTGTGAAGTCCACTGAAGTCAAAGATAGTGGAACATACTCTTGTCACACAGCTGACGACAAGCAGGAGTTCAAAGTTCAAGTCAACGGTTTGTTATCCTTATACTTCCAATCGATGTATCCATATTCAATTTGATGACCTCTACTTTCATCGCTGGGTCTAGTGAAAACAAAAACACTGACCAATAACTGACCGTGGTTCCTCTCCACCCAGATCCTCCTCTGAAGTTTGTAGTCCAACTGGAGTCCGTTGCCATGGAGCTGGGCGGTACCGTGAGGCTGGCGTGCGAGCTGAACCGAGCCTCCGGGGACGTGCTCTGGCGTCACGAGAGACGCGAGGTCAAACCCGGCGGCAGGTTCTGTGTCAGCGCCGACGGCGCTAAGCGGGTCCTGACTGTGACTGGCGTGGCCAAAGAGGACGAGGGCGAGTACAGCTGCGAATGCAAAGATGACAAGACCTCTGCCAAGGTCTCCACTAAAGGTAGACATTTGCAATACATTGGAATGGATTATAAAGAATATTGAAGTGAAAGACTTTTTCAAAAACAGTTGTAGCCACTTCATATGAACCCATTCTAGTTTTTTTTCTAGTATCTAAATGATTAAACACATTGAATTCTGTCTTATCAGCACCTCGACTGGTGAGAGTGACTTCCAAGCTGAGCAATGTGGTTGCCTCGGAGGGCAAGGATGCCCTTTTCAAGTGCAGCGTCACCCCAGCCGACGTCAAGGTGACGTGGTTCCGGAACGACGTGCCCCTCGTGGCCGGGCCCAAGTATAAGATTGAGCACGGAGGCACCAGCCACTCCCTGACCATCGCCTCGGTCACCCAGGAGGACGCGGGGGAGATCGGCATGGATGCAGAGGGCAAGGGATGCAAGGCAACTCTCAAAGTGCAGCGTAAGGACCGACATACTTCCAATATAACCAGATATGACAGTCACGCATTAACCCTTGACCCACAGTTTACACTGACTCAGAATGACAAATTATTATTTCCACAGTTGCAATTTGTTTATTTAACCATATCCAGCAGAATGACTCGACAAAGGAAATAAAGTACCAATGACATTACATTAAGTTTCAGCCTTTCTAATCCAGATATCCCATATACAGTATGCTGTGTGTTACGATATCTGGTTCGTCTCTATTCCTTCTACAGAGATCCCGGTGATGTTCAAGAAGAAGCTGGAGGACCTGACGGTGGAGGAGCAGTCGGAGGTGAGGCTGGTGGTGGAGCTCAGCAGGCCATCGGCGGATGTCAAGTGGATGAAGAACAGCGTGGTGCTGCAGTCGGGAGGGGGCATGGAGATCAGGGCGGAGGGGGTCAAGCAGACCCTGGTCTTTAAGAGCGTGGCCTGCGCTGACCGTGGCTCCTACTGCTGCGAGACCCTGGATGACAAGACCCAGGCCAAGCTCACGGTGGAGAGTAAGAATGGCTTACATCTGATAGAGCTACAGTTTATACTCTTTATACACTTTTTATTTATGCACGTTTATACACTTTTTGGGAACTTATTTGTACACTTAGGCGTTCCCATACATTGACTATGTCACATGTTTTGTCATGTGACCCCTTAGAGTAGGTAGCCTATTATTTAAGGCGTGTCTCTGCTGGTGTTTTTTGTCTAAAGCAGGGCTCATAGCCCGAAACGTCACCTCGGTGTCAATTAAAAATCCTGGGAGCATATTTCCGGTGTGCAGACTCTACTTTTCCTGATGAGTTTGTTTTTCTGTCTAGCACCCAGTTTTAAACATTTTGGATGTGCGTGGATTTGTCCATTTACTACAGTTCATACTCTCTTCACAGACATATTATTTCTGTTGGACACAGGTGCTCTCTAGTCTTTCCAAAGTGTGATAGTCGAACACCCTGCTATCACTAAGACCGTCCATTTCTGTAATGTGGAAATATGAGTAAGATTCCACTTTCTCAACACAAGTTTCAACACATCCGATCCCCTCCTGCTGTTGCGTCCTCTCTACAGTGAAGAAGATCCAGGTGGTGAAGGGCTTGTCGGAGGTGAAGGCCCAGGAGAAGGAGACGGTGACCTTTGAGGTGGAGCTGAGCCAGGCGGACGTGGAGGGCTCCTGGACCAGGGATGGGGTCAAGCTGAAGGCCGGGCCCAGCTGCCGCATCACCGCCCTGGGGAAGAAGCACGCCCTCACGCTGTCCCAACTCAAGATGGAGGACGCAGGCACCATCGCCTTCAAAGCGGAGGGGGTCAATACCTCTGCAAAGCTCATTGTAACAGGTAGATATCTCCCATTTTGAAACAAAATCCTGTTAAAACGAAAACAAAAAATGTGTCTTTGTATTTTAGATACCAGCTTTTCTTTTGGTTTAGGGTTTTACAGTGTTGTGCTTCTTATAGAACCTCCTGCTATGATCTCTAAGCCCATGGGTGATATCAAAGCCCCAGAGAAAGAGAAGGTCACCTTTGAGTGTGAGGTATCTAAAACCAGCGCTGATGTGAAGTGGTTCAAGGTGAGAAACTCAGACTGATTTCAATGGCGAAGCGCTTCGATGAATATTCAGCCACGTCGAATATATAAAGGTCTTTGTAATTTGTCTTTTGTAAGTGCTCACAAAAAGAATATCATTTCCCAGGATGACACTGAACTGAAGCCAGGGAAGAACATTGGCATCCACGCCCAGGGTCGCAAGCGCAGCCTGCTCATCCACAAGTGCTCCTACGAGGATCAGGGCACCTACGTCTGTCGCACCGCAGATGACAATGCCTCCTCCAAGCTCACCGTTCACGGTACCACTCACCTACTAGGATTTACACAAATGTTATATTTACCATGGAGTCAAATAATTTTTCTATAGCATTGTATATTAGACATTTAGAAGAACATTAGAGAATTGTGAAGAAGGCTCTCTGAATGTCATGGGTCTTATTTCTCCATCACAGCCAGAGACATAAAGATTGTGAAGAAGTTGGAGGACGTGGAGGTGACAGAGAAGGAGAGTGCTGCGTTTGTCTGCGAGATCTCTCATGACGAGGTGGACTGCCAGTGGTTCAAAGGCAACACCAAACTCAAGGCCGGCGACAACGTCAAGCTGAGACAAGAGGGTGAGGTCACGTGTATTTCTACTTACAGGCTTATGTTTAGTTTGGCCCTGGGTACTTAACAGTTCATCCTGGACACTTCACACCCCAATGCTGTAACGATCTGTGCTCTCAACTGTTGTGTCCTCTGTCAATCCAAGGTAAAACCTATGTGCTGCTGTTTAAATCGGTGACTGCAGAGGATGCATCAGAGATTAAATTCACCGCTGAGAAAACCTCTTCAACGGCCAAACTGAAAGTCAAAGGTAAAGACGTCGGACATTTTCCAGCTTGCTATCTCCTGCATACAGTACCTTATGGCTATACAGTACAGTGCATGATGCAATTCGGATCTAGTGTATTGTACAGGCATGCACATCATACTACACATACAGTAACAATTTGGATAAATGTACTTCTTGCAAGTTGCTTTGTATAAAAGCGTCTGCTAGATGGCTAAAATGTATAATGTAAATGATAAAAGTTAAGGCATGCAACAGAATACAGTACACATTTCAGTCCTGTCAGAGCAGTGTTAAAGAACAATTCATCTAGTCAATTGCAGGCCTCAGTTGTAGGTTTTCCTGGCTTCCTTGTTGGAATGTTCCATTTCCCTGATCTTGGTGGAGTTCCTGTTGACAAAGGAGAGCCCTGTTTTTTACCAAGCCAAGAGAATACTCTTGGTGGACAGTTAGTTAATAACCTAAGACCTTGTAGTAGGTTATTAAAGAGTTAGGCAATTCAATCTGCACTTAAATCTGCTGTTAAATCTTTCTTGCCGCCTGAACAAAATGGAGGCCCAAGAGTAGAACTGGCTCCATCATTTTCTCCTGAAGTCAGCGAGTAGCTCTTTGGTGTTCTTGGAATGGAGGTGAAGGAAGAGTTCCTCGAACCAGCTGTTACAAGCTCCCGATTGATGCTCTCATCTTCAGCCCCGCAGTAGCTAGGGCCTCTTGTTGCTGGAGACAAGTCTCTCTGTCTCTTTGGGGGAGGCCAGTGGGAGTGATTTGACCGCCTGAATCCTGTTGAAGATGAAATCCGTGAAGTGCCAGATGAGACTGCGGTTCACCGTATGATCGCGCTGCTTCCAACAGGGGCCTTATGGTTGTGCAAGTGTGTGGAGGCAGTAAGAGCTAACCCCCCCCCCCACACACACACACCAATGGACTCATTCATCAGAGTTGTGAGACAAGATGATTCCACTCTGAGCTCAGTTGCGTTTCGGTGCTCTTCCATACTGTTGGAGCTGTTGTGTCCGATGATAATGATGCTGTTGTTTAAGAGTTGACAGATCCCAGGCTTACTTTGGCTTTTCAGTGTTGAATATTTAACAGTCTATGAATCTCCTTTGGGTAGCTGTTGGATAGTAGAGGCACTACTCTTCTGTTTGTTATTGGGCATCAGTGCAGGTTAATACAGTAGTTACATGAATATATCCGGTCAGTGCAGAGAAAACACTTCAATGCATCCAGCCTAATCTCCGCTTTAGTTGCCTTGTGCACATGTGGGAAGGTGCAGTCCGGTAGTGTGTTCAGAGTGGTTTCTGCACACTACTGTTGACCTTGTTCTTACCCTCTTCACTCTTCTGAACCTTGCCTGCTATGACTCTAAAACACTAACTGAAAAGAGATGGTAAGGGTCAGTCCACCAGTTTGCTACAGTAGAGTGAAAAGGGTAACCGCCTTTGGCCCCGCCTTCTCTTCATCATGACTGATTGTATTCGCTCGTTGCCTCGGCGCCGATACTCTCTGATGCTCTGCAGCGGCGTCCTGACCGCCGCCTCCATTGATAAGGTGCCACTGCTGTTGTTACCGTAGAGCTGCCCGTCAAGTTTGTGAAGAAGCTCAGGGATAAGATAGCCATGTACAAGCACCGCGGGCACCTGGAGTGCCATGTGTCTCGCGCCAACGCCGTGGTCAAGTGGTACAAGGGCAAGAAGGAGATCAAGCCCAGCAAGAAGCACGAGATCTCCAGCGACGGCGTGTACCGCAAGGTGGTCATCAACGACGTGTGCTCGGACGACGAGGACACCTACACCTGTGACGCTGGGGATGAGAAGACCTCATGTAAACTGCTGGTGGAAGGTAACAAGATGGCGGCAAAACAAGGGACTTTAGGATCTATCAGGTGTACTCTCGTGTATGTATTTGTATGGCTACATGTACTGTATATGGGATATACATGGCCATCTAAATACATACTGTATGCAAACTATCCTAGTCTTTCTTTTGGTTATTTCATTCTAAATTCATACATATATTTAAATACCTAAAACCAATTGTAATATCACTGACTATAGCTTTAGAAGCTATAGGTGGAGAAGAACTGAGCGTGAGACATGAAGCGTGAGCGCTCTGACACCATGTCCCGTGTGTCCTTGCCCCCCCCCAGAGCAGACCATCGCCATCGTCCGGGAGCTGAGCTCCGTGGACGTGACGGAGCCCTTCGCCGCCGTCTTCGAGGTGGAGATCAGCGTGGACTCGGTCAAGCCCCCCAAGTGGACGCTGGGCGGCGTGGCCGTGCAGGAGGGCGCCGACGTGGAGATGGAGAAGGAGGGAAACATGCACCGGCTCACCTTCAAGAAGACCGCGGCCTCCATGACGGGACCTGTACAGTTCGTCGCTGGCAAGAGCAAGTCGTTGGCCCAGCTCACTGTCAAAGGTCGGAGACGTCGTCAACCAGCAGAGCGGCGTCTAACGCTAGAGTATCGAATGGCTAGCTTCTTAGCAGCGAACCGCATCACATTTTGAGTTGAATATAACAAGAGTATTTACATAATAACCGTTCGCTGTTATCCTTTCTCCACAGAGCGCCTCTTAGAGGTGGCCGAGCCCCTCAAGGACGTGAAGGCCAAGGAGAAGGCCTCGGCCACGCTGAGCTGCAAGTTCTCCGCCCTGCCCAAGGAGGAGGTGAGCTGGTTCAAAGGTCAGACGGTCCTGACGGCGTCAGACAAGTACAGCCTGAAGCTGGACGCTGCGCGGGCCCAGCTGACCATCCAGAAACTGACCGGGGAGGACTCAGGGGAGTACCGCTGCCAGTCTGGACCGGCGGAGACCAAAGCTACCCTCACCGTCGAAGGTACAGGGTGTTACAGTGTGTTACTGATGCTGGGTGTGTCTTTATGTCAGAATGTTTACTTCAGTGTTACTTACAGAAATGTATAAATGATAGAAAATTCATCAAATGCATCCACATGCGTGCCGCTTTCAGTGAACACTAGCGGTTTATTTACCAGTAAGAATTATCTCCAAATGTATTCAGGACCAGTCCAAGTCATTTCTCATTCCACCAGCAGATGGCATTGTTTTGCTCCATTCAGAGTAGGTTAGCAGATTTAATTCTGTGGTTTACTGCAGTGCGTGAGGTGAAGATCACCAAGCACCTGGCAGACACAGAGGTGGATGAGGACAGCGACGCGGCGTTCACCTGCGAGATCAACTACGCCGATGAAGAGGTGCAGTGGCTGCTGAATGACAAGGCCCTCTTCAGTAATGAGGTCAACGCCATCACACACGTGGGGAAAGTCCACACGCTCACACTCAAGAACCTGGCCCCCCAGGACGGAGGCACCATCACCTTCAAAGTCCGCGAGGTCAAAGAGGTGGTGACCCTGAAGGTCAAAGGTAAGGACCCAGATCATGAGCTAGTTAAATCAATATGATGTTGAGGTGAAGCATAAATACAACAAATACCGCGTGTGATCGCAGGTTGATCGATCGGCCGGCCCATCCCTGATGTTTGTGTGTGTATGTGTGTGTGTCTACTCATGCATACGGTATGTGTGTGTGTGTCATTGTGTGTATATTATTACCTGGCCCTGAGGTTCAACCTTGTTTTCCATTGTTTCTCCTCCAGAGAAGCGTGCCGTGTTCCTCAAGTCTCTGGATGATGTGGTCGGAGAGGAGAAAGGCATGATCACTCTGGCCTGTGAGGCCTCTAAGCCCAGGGTCTCCCCCACCTGGAGGAAAGATGGTACAGTCCTGGCGGCCGGCCCTAAGTATGAGCTGCTGCACACAGGCAAGTCCCTGGGGCTGATCATCAAGGATGTTACCAGGGACGACGCAGGGGACTACAGCTGCGACCTGGGAACAGAGGTCTCCAAGTCACAGGTCACAGTGAGAGGTGCGTTTCCTAGGTCAAAACAACATGTTGCATGATGTGAACCAACTGACCTGCACATTATGCTCAGAAAATGTGTGGTCATTGTTCCATACGTAGTATAGCGTAATGTAGCGTTCGCCATTTGGCTTGTATGAATGTCAAAGCGACACGGCTTGTTCCTCAGATCTCAGTGTAGGTATCACCAAGAGGTTGAAGTCAGCAGAGGTGAACGAGGGAGAGACATGCAGCTTCGAGTGCATCCTCTCGCGGGAGACCACGGACGAGTGCTCCTGGATGGTCAATGGCAAGGCTGTCACCGAAGGAGGACGTTTCCAAGTGTCCAGTAAAGGACGCAAGTATATTCTGACCATCAAGGATGTGACCACAGAAGATGCAGGAGAGGTGGTCTTCAACCTCAAGGATCTGAACTCCAAGACCACTTTAGCGGTTGAAGGTTAGGACTTCTACTATTGACCTAAATGGTTTTCACAGAATTTTTGTAGTACTAATGTTAAAAAATAAAATAAAAGAAGAAAAAAACATGTTAATGCTCTAAAGCCAGGAGTAACATGGTGGTTGGTCACACTTTCTAGTTTTTATATGCTATTTGCACAAGAGGGCATTGAAGAAACACAATGAAAGTATTACAGAAAATAGTATGTTCTATAGTTTTGGAGAAGTAGGCATGTTAAATTTATCATCCTATTTTCAACTGGTTGACAATATTCTCCTCTTAGTGAGTCGTTCTCCTCGTAGCGACCCATGGATAACTTGTGAGTTTGCGCCACTGGCCGACCGGCAAGACAATGCAAATATTTAACTTCAGGTTCACTTAAATTAGAGTGCCTTTTAAGGACTATTAAGCTATTTCTGATTATATTCACATTTGTGCACATTTGTTGTGTTGTTGCCTAAAGACAACTGGCAAGTGTCCCATTCGACCACCATGTTATTCCTTTAATACACAGTATCTTTGCAACTGAATATCCACCTTTAAAGGAAAACAAAGGAAATAGCGTTGTCATGATTGCAGGCAAGGCCACGTCTCTGTGCCGGGAGCTGCAGAACGTCAGCGCCGTGGTGGGAGACGACGCGGTGTTCAGCTGTGAGGTCACGCAGGCCAAAGCCTCGGTCAGGTGGGCCAAGGACGGCAAGGCCATCAAGAAGAGCCAGAGGTATGACCTCAGCCAAGAGGACAGGGTCATGACGCTCACCATCCACAGCGTCACCGCGAAGGACTCTGGGGAATACAGCTGTGAGGTCATCGGCGGGGCCACCACCAGGGCCAGGCTGGAGATCAATGGTGAGTCCCGTGGAAGCACAAACGTCCTGTCGTCATCACCTCTGTTTTCACTTTGATTACACAAAAACACTTCATACAGAAGTGTTCCATCATACCTCAGTGCAATTTCCTGGGGACCAATACAGTACACTAGTACGACTGTACTAATACTACTACTCCGATGTCCTTCTCTTTATCCCTGTCCTCTCAGAGCCACTTCACAAGTTCACCAAGGAGCTGACGGACAGCCAGGGGGAGGAGAAGGGCTCCGTCACCCTGCAGTGTGAGACGGCCCGGTCGGCCACCAAGGTGACCTGGTTCAAGGGCTCCGCAGAGCTGAAGACCGGAGGACGCTACGAGATCACCCAGAAGGAGACCGTCTGCAGCCTCACCATCAAACAGCTGGAGGAGACAGACAGCGACGCCTACTCCTGCGACGTGGGAACCGCCAAGAGCACGGCCAAGGTGACGGTGAAAGGTATGGATTTAGCAGACCCGTCTGTCTCTTTCTCTTCTTACACTGCTTATGATTACTGTGCGTTCAACATGCAAACGAATGTTACCTAAAAGTATTGAAAGTAATGTGTAAAGAGAAAACGAATCAATGCTGTGTATTCTGTTGCTGTGTACAGTAAAGTGGACTTGTTTATGGAAGTGTTTCTTCAAAGCTCTTTTCTTGCTTTGAGGGGGATTTACTGTAAGTGAGGATTGCTCTTTTCACCCTTTGAAAGGTCAGCTTTGCACTTTCCTAAACCTTGGTGACCAAACATGTCAGTGGGTTTTGCAAAAATTGTCAAGATTCACATTCATGTGAAGAGACATGTGTTGTGCGTGTGTTGCTGGTTGAATCCTCTAGGGTGCGCTAGATACTGGTCTAGCTGATTCACAGTTGTATCTACTGCATGAATCATGTATAGTGTAAATTCAATTGAATTGTCTCTCTGTCTCTGTCAGCTGTTATTGTACGAAACAGCATTTTCCTCCATGCATGTCTTTTTAAGCAACAATTCTGTTGTATGGATTTTTTGCCTTTTGTTTCTTCTTCTGTCATTTGCTCCTTAGACGCTTCTCTCAAGTTTTTGCCTTTATTTAAAAAAATATATATTTTGTTCTTCACGCCATCACTGGTGGTGGACGAACACTACGCTCAGGACAGTGGGTGCTCGTCTGCACCTTCCATGGTCAGCCAGTGCTGATTGTGGAGACACCCCTGGATGTTGAGTGTGTTGAGAGGGACACTTCAACCAGGGCAGGTGTCTCCTACAGTATAGGTGGAGTAGGCAAATGCCTAGGGCCTCCAGCCTCGAAAAACGTTTTTGTTTAAAGCCATTAAAAGTGTTCTCATTGGTCACAGTACGTGGCAGTGATCATAAAACCCAGATTTCCGGGAGGTCCCCCATCCCCCAGCTTGATCTGATTGGCTGAGGCCCCAACCGAATGTGATCCTCAAGTGCGTCATTGCTGCTGATGATAGCCTAAGTGATGACTCAACGTTACATGACGATGAAATGATGGCGCCTCAGTCTTTATTGCTTGATGGTGGGTAGGGTTTAGTTCAAAAGGGGGGCAGAACATTTTGCCTAGGGCCTCCAAAAGTCTAGAGCCGGCCCTGACTGCAACCTTCAGGTGCCGGGTCAGCCCCTCTGACCTGCCTTCTGTACAGTGGTTCCTACACCAAACCCCCCTACAGGCACGCCCCCTCAATCAGATGGAAGTGTGTGAGGGGGCCGCAGCTCTCTCAGTGTCTGAGAGCTGAGCCCCAGAGACTCAGGAACTATCTCTGTGGTGGCTGGCGAGCACACAGCCTATGCTCACCCGCTGGTCAAACTGGGTCATCCCATGATGGCCCCTCTCACTTGTAGATCTACAGATCTAGAGCTATAGTACATGGAAGTGTGCTATTTGGATTTGGGTCATTGGCTATTTAAGAATACAAAATGTAGTGTGGTCAGTGTAGTGAGTGTGTAAGTGTAATGTGTATGTGAGTGTGTGTACTGTATATAGTGTGTGCGGCGTGATATGTGAGTACAGTGCGTCCTATGTACTGTACAGTACATTTGTCGGTCATCTGCAAGGTGATCTCAACGGTGGTGGAGGCATTGTTTTTCAAATCTACAGAAGAACTCGTCCGGGTCGTTGGCAAGGCGTTGGTCGTCAGTGGACCGGGGGGATTTCAGTTTGTAGTCGGATCCAGCTGTCATGTCTAGTGTCTGCGATGCGCATCGTGAAATCTGCAATCGTGCAGTCACTGTGAGACACGTGGCCGACAGTGTCCGGGGTAACTGATGTAGTCATCATCGACTCCATCTGACTTTAGATGGTCTGTGTTGGTCTCACCCATCTCTGCCTCTGTCATTCTCATCGGTTTTGTATGAGCCCTGGGGGAGAGCAGAATATAGAGATGTTTATTAGATGTCCATCTCATCAGTTTCTGATAGTTAGATTCGCAGTCTGCACTCTGAAAGAGTTTGTTCCCTTAACGGGAATGTCTGTCAGAACTGTTAGAGTTGTGAATACCGTTCACGGGTGCCACAATATAATGCTTTGTTGTGAAGGTGCTGCTGACGGCTCATACAGATGTTATGACTGACTTTATATGTTGCTGATCCTTTGTGTATATGGGAAGTGTTTGATTCTGTGTCGAGGTGTTCAACTGTCTATGATTGCCGTGTTTAGCCAACGTGCTGGTTTGACTAAAGCCTCATCAAACCAAAGTCGTCGGGTCCTTCGATCAACTGTTGGAACAGTGCTTGGCTTCCAAGGACTGTCATAGTTATGAACTATGAAGTTATGGATCACCTTCATCGTCCATCATCCAAACGTCACCTCCGTTTCACTTCTCGTTTCTCTCCTTTCGCAGCAGAAGAAAACATTGATTAAGTTTGTGGCTGTTGTTCATTTTATCCCCCAGCCATACCACCAAGTTTCAAACAGAAGCTAAGGAACCAGGAGGCCAAGGAGGGGGAGAGTGTTACCCTCAGCTGTGAGTTATCCACACCCAGGGCCAAGGTTCAGTGGAAGAAGGGCTCTGAGACTCTCAAAACGGGAGACAAGTATCAGATGAAGCAGAGGGAGACTTCCCTCGAGCTGCAGATCAAAGCTCTGATAGTGGAGGACAGTGGAGAGTACTGCTGTGAGTGCGGGGACCAGAAGACCACAGCTACTATCAAAGTCAATGGTATGGATGCACATTCATAGTCAATTCGCTTTTCCGTCAGAGAATTGGTGTTTTGTGTTAGAGGGAACTTCCACAACTGATTGTCTAATACAACGATGGTTTGTCAGCATTGCCTGTGACGTTCAAGCAAAAGCTGGAGAGCCAGGAGGCTGAGGAGGGGGCCAGTGTCACCCTGCACTGTGAGCTCTCTAAACCTGGGGTTCCCGTGGAGTGGAGGAAGGGAACACTGGTACTGGAGTCTGGAGAAAAGTACCAGATGAAGCAGAAAGCCTCTGTGAATGAACTCCTGATCAGCAACGTAGTTCCAGAGGACAGTGGAGACTACAGCTGTGTGTGTGGAGACCAGAAGACCACCGCCAGCATCAAGATCAAGGGTAGGAGAGAAATAACATTTCTGTGGACCAGTTGTGGTTTAGACATTATTGATGTTGCCTAGATTAGTTGATTTTTTAAAGTTTTTCAATTGACTGCAAGTGGTGGTTTAGCTTTACTTCGGGAGACATCTGGATTCACGAGAAAATAATCCATCTTGTCAGGCTTCAAGTTATGCCCTTCTGGCCGAAAAACAGTGGTTTGGACCAATCAGCACATTATGAGGAACTACTGGCAGTTTGGGTTCGTGATAGACGGCCATTTGCCTGAGATGGCTCATCCAATCACCTGCCAAGTATTTTTTGGAAGTGCTTGCCTTTTCCAAACAGTTTCCAAGGACGACTTCGCAGATTGTTCTGTGTAACAAACCGTCTGGCGCGTCAGGTTAGGTTTAGCTTAGAATGTACTTACTGTATACTGTAGGAGCCATGTGTCGGAGAGTAGGCCTACTGTTTAGAATTTGTGTGCCCTTTGTTTTGGCTTAAAGTTTGACTATTGCGTCTTTGTGGTGTTGTCTGTAGTAATGTACAGTATATCTTGTTATTGATATATGTATGTATGTATGTATGTATGTATGTATGTATGTATGTATGTATGTATGTATGTATGCATGTATGTATGTATGTATGTATTTATGTATGTATATGTTTGTATGTGTGTGTCCTCTCTGTCTCTGTTTGGACTTGGTATATCTGTGTTATGAACTTGGTTGAATTTGAACCCTCAGCCCAACCTGTGACATTCAAGCAAAAGCTGGAGAGCCAGGAGGCTGAGGAGGGGGCCAGTGTCATCCTGCACTGTGAGCTCTCTAAACCTGGGGTTCCTGTGGAGTGGAGGAAGGGAACACTGGTACTGAAGTCTGGAGAAAAGTACCAGATGAAGCAGAAAGCCTCTGTGAATGAACTCCTGATCAGCAACGTAGTTCCAGAGGACAGTGGAGACTACAGCTGTGTGTGTGGAGACCAGAAGACCTCAGCCAGCATCAAGATCAAGGGTAGGAGAGAAATACCAACGCGACCAATGTGGACCAGTTGTGTGTTATGCTGTGTTCACACCGGGTGCAAATTTTTCCTGCGGCGCAGCGAGTTTACATAGAAAGTCAATACAATCCACGCAAACTGGGCGGCGGGCGGCGCGAATCGCAGAACTTGGCGGAGCGGCAGCCAGGATTCGCCATGCATCGGCCAGGATTTGCCGCGCGCCGACATTCGCAAAAGTTCAATTTTTTGAACTTTCTGCGGCGGATTCGCGCGGCGACCCATTGATCCCGCGGCGAGATTGGACGAACTGGGCGGCACAAATTTTCTCACCGCGCCCAGTGTGAACACAGCTTTAGACGTTATTGATGTTGCCTAGATTAGTTGACCATTTTTAAAGGTTTTTCAATTGACTGCAAATGGTGGTTTAGCTTTACTTCAGGAGGCATCTGGATTCACAAGACAAGAATCCATCTTGCCAGGCTTCAAGTTATGCCCTTCTGGCCGAAATACAGTACAGTGGTTTGGACCAATCAGCACCTTATGAGGAACTACTGGCAGTTACGGGTTCGTGATAGACGGCCATTTGCCTGAGATGGCTCCTCCAATCACCTGCCAAGTATTTTTTGGAAGTGCGTACTTTTTCCAAACAGTCTCCAAGGACGACTTCCCAGATGGTTCTGCGCGTCATGTTAGGTTTAGCTAAGAATGTAGGAGCCATGTGCTGGAGAGTAGGTCTACAGTTTAGGATTCATGTGCTCTTTGTTTTGTCTGTAGTATATCTAGTTATTGATGTATGTATGTATTATGTATTATGTATGTATATGTTTGTATGTGTGTTCTTTCTGTCTCTGTTGGGACTTGGTATATCTGTGTTATGAACTCAGTTGAATTTGAACCCTCAGCCCAACCTGTGACGTTCAAGCAAAAGCTGGAGAGCCAGGAGGCTGAGGAGGGGGCCAGTGTCACTCTGCACTGTGAGCTCTCTAAACCTGGGGTTCCTGTGGAGTGGAGGAAGGGAACACTGGTACTAAAGTCTGGAGAAAAGTACCAGATGAAGCAGAAAGCCTCTGTGAATGAACTCCTGATCAGCAATGTAGTTCCAGAGGACAGTGGAGACTACAGCTGTGTGTGTGGAGACCAGAAGACCTCAGCCAGCATAAAGATCAAGGGTAGGAGAGAAATACCAATGCGACCAATATGGACCAGTTCTTAGACATTATTGATGTTGCCTAGATTAGGTGGCCTTTTTTCAATTAACTGGAAATGGTGGTTTAGCTTTATCTTGCAAGGCAGCTGGATTCATAAGGCGAAAATCCATCTTGTCAGGCTTTAATGTCCTTCTGCCCGAAACACTGGTTCACTTCAGACCAATCAGCATCCTATGAGGAACGGTGGCAGCTACAGGTTTGAACTAGACGGTGATGAACAGATGGTTCATTCAATCACCTGCCAAGTATTTTTTGGAAGTGACTGCTTTTTCCAAACAGTCTCCAAGGACGACTTCCCAGGTGGTTCTGCGCGTCATGTTAGGTTTAGCTAAGAATGTAGGAGCCATGTGCTGGAGAGTAGGTCTATGGTTTAGGATTCATGTGCTCTTTGTTTTGTCTTGACGTTGTTTGACTATTGTGTGTTTATGGTTTTGTATGTAGTATATCTTGCTATTGATGTATGTATGTATGTATGTATGTATGTATGTATGTATGTATGTATGTATGTATGTATGTATGTATGTATGTATGTATGTATGTATGTATGTATGTATGTATGTATGTATGTATGTATGTATGTATGTATGTATGTATGTATGTATATGTTTGTATGCGTGTGTCCTCTCTGTCTCTGTTGGGACTTGGTATATCTGTGTTATGAACTCAGTTGAATTTGAACCCTCAGCCCAACCTGTGACGTTCAAGCAAAAGCTGGAGAGCCAGGAGGCTGAGGAGGGGGCCAGTGTCACCCTGCACTGCGAGCTCTCTAAACCTGGGGTTCCTGTGGAGTGGAGGGGGGGAACACTGGTACTCAAGTCTGGAGAAAAGTACCAGATGAAGCAGAAAGCCTCTGTGAATGAACTCCTGATCAGCAACGTAGTTCCAGAGGACAGTGGAGACTACAGCTGTGTGTGTGGAGACCAGAAGACCACCGCCAGCATCAAGATCAAGGGTAGGAGAGAAATACCAATGCGACCAATGTGGAGCAGTTGTGTGTTAGACATTATTGATGTTGCCTAGATTAGGTGGCCTTTTTTCAATTGACTGGAAATGGTGGTTTAGCTTTATCTTGCAAGGCCGCTGGATTCACAAGGCGAGAATCCATCTTGTCAGGCTTTAATGCCCTTCTGCCCGAAACACTGGTTCACTTCAGACCAATCAGCATCCTATAAGGAACGGTGGCAGCTACAGGTTTGAACTAGACGGTGATGAACAGATGGTTCATCCAATCACCTGCCAAGTATTTTTTGAAAGTGACTGCTCTTTCCAAACAGTCTCCAAGGACGACTTCCCAGGTGGTTCTGCGCGTCATGTTAGGTTTAGCTAAGAATGTTGGAGCCATGTGCTGGAGAGTAGGTCTATGGTTTAGGATAAGTGTGCTCTTTGTTTTGTCTTGACGTTGTTTGACTATTGTGTGTTTATGGTTTTGTATGTAGTATATCTTGTTATGTATGTATGTATGTATGTATGTATGTATGTATGTATGTATGTATGTATGTATGTATGTATGTATGTATGTATGTATGTATGCATGTATGTATGTATGTATATATATGTTTGTATGTGTGTGTCCTCTCTGTCTCTGTTTGGACTTGGTATATCTGTGTTATGAACTCAGTTGAATTTGAACCCTCAGCCCAACCTGTGACGTTCAAGCAAAAGCTGGAGAGCCAGGAGGCTGAGGAGGGGGCCAGTGTCACCCTGCACTGTGAGCTCTCTAAACCTGGGGTTCCTGTGGAGTGGAGGAAGGGAACACTGGTACTGAAGTCTGGAGAAAAGTACCAGATGAAGCAGAAAGCCTCTGTGAATGAACTCCTGATCAGCAACGTCGTTCCAGAAGACAGCGGGGACTACAGCTGTGTGTGTGGAGACCAGAAGACCACCGCCAGCATAAAGATCAAGGGTAGTAGAGAAATAACGTTTCTAATGTGGACCAGTTGTGGTTTAGACATTATTGATGTTGCCTAGATTAGTTGATCATTTTTTAAAAGTTTTTCAATTGACTGCAAGTGGTGGTTTAGCTTTACTTCAGGAGGCATCTGGATTCACGAGACAAGAATCCATATTGCCAGGCTTCAAGTTATGCCCTTCTGGCCGAAATACAGCACAGTGGTTTGGACCAATCAGCACCTTATGAGGAACTACTGGCAGTAATGCGTTTGTGATAGACGGCCATTTGCCTGAGATGGCTCATCCAATCACCTGCTAAGTATTTTTTGGAAGTGTCTGACTTTTCCAAACAGTTTCCAAGGACGACTTCGCAGATTGTTCTGTGTAACAAACCATCTGGCGGGTCAGGTTAGGTTTAGCTTAGAATGTACTTATTGTATACTGTAGGAGCCATGTGTTGGAGAGTAGGCCTACTGTTTAGGATTTTTGTGCCCTTTGTTTTGGCTTGACGTTTGACTATTGCGTCTTTGTGGTGTTGTCTATAGTACTGTATATCTTGTTATTGAGATATGTATGTATGTATTTATGTATGTATGTATGTATGTATGTATGTATGTATGTATGTATGTATGTATGTATGTATTATGTATTATGTATGTATATGTTTGTATGCGTGTGTCCTCTCTGTCTCTGTTGGGACTTGGTATATCTGTGTTATGAACTCAGTTGAATTTGAACCCTCAGCCCAACCTGTGACGTTCAAACAAAAGCTGGAGAGCCAGGAGGCTGAGGAGGGGGCCAGTGTCACCCTGCACTGTGAGCTCTCTAAACCTGGGGTTCCTGTGGAGTGGAGGAAGGGAACACTGGTACTGAAGTCTGGAGAAAAGTACCAGATGAAGCAGAAAGCCTCTGTGAATGAACTCCTGATCAGCAACGTCGTTCCAGAGGACAGTGGAGACTACAGCTGTGTGTGTGGAGACCAGAAGACCTCAGCCAGCATCAAGATCAAGGGTAGGAGAGAAGTACCAATGCGACCAATGTGGACCAGTTGTGTGTTAGACATTATTGATGTTGCCTTTATTAGGTGGCCTTTTTTCAATTGACTGGAAATGGTGGTTTAGCTTTATCTTGCAAGGCAGCTGGATTCACAAGGCGAGAATCCATCTTGTCAGGCTTTAATGCCCTTCTGCCCGAAACACTGATTCGCTTCAGACCAATCAGCATCCTATAAGGAACGGTGGCAGCTACAGGTTTGTACTAGACGGTGATGAACAGATGGTTCATTCAATCACCTGCCAAGTATTTTTTGGAAGTGACTGCTCTTTCCAAACAGTCTCCAAGGACGACTTCCCAGGTGGTTCTGCGCGTCATGTTAGGTTTAGCTAAGAATGTCGGAGCCATGTGCTGGAGAGTAGGTCTATGGTTTAGGATAAATGTGCTCTTTGTTTTGTCTTGACGTTGTTTGACTATTGTGTGTTTATGGTTTTGTATGTTGTATATCTTGTTATTGATGTACAGTATGAATATATGTATGTATGTATGTATGTATGTATGTATGTATGTATGTATGTATGTATGTATGTATGTATGTATGTATGTATGTATCTATATGTTTGTATGTGTGTGTCCTCTCTGTCTCTGTTGGGACTTGGTATATCTGTGTTATGAACTCAGTTGAATTTGAACCCTCAGCCCAACCTGTGACGTTCAAGCAAAAGCTGGAGAGCCAGGAGGCTGAGGAGGGGGCCAGTGTCACGCTGCACTGTGAGCTCTCTAAACCTGGGGTTCCTGTGGAGTGGAGGAAGGGAACACTGGTACTGAAGTCTGGAGAAAAGTACCAGATGAAGCAGAAAGCCTCTGTGAATGAACTCCTGATCAGCAACGTCGTTCCAGAGGACAGTGGAGACTACAGCTGTGTGTGTGGAGACCAGAAGACCTCAGCCAGCATCAAGATCAAGGGTAGGAGAGAAGTACCAATGCGACCAATGTGGACCAGTTGTGTGTTAGACATTATTGATGTTGCCTTTATTAGGTGGCCTTTTTTCAATTGACTGGAAATGGTGGTTTAGCTTTATCTTGCAAGGCAGCTGGATTCACAAGGCGAGAATCCATCTTGTCAGGCTTTAATGCCCTTCTGCCCGAAACACTGGTTCACTTCAGACCAATCAGCATCCTATAAGGAACGGTGGCTGCTACAGGTTTTTACTAGACGGTGATGAACAGATGGTTCATTCAATCACCTGCCAAGTATTTTTTGGAAGTGACTGCTCTTTCCAAACAGTCTCCAAGGACGACTTCCCAGATGGTTCTGCGCGTCATGTTAGGTTTAGCTAAGAATGTCGGAGCCATGTGCTGGAGAGTAGGTCTATGGTTTAGGATAAATGTGCTCTTTGTTTTGTCTTGACGTTGTTTGACTATTGTGTGTTTATGGTTTTGTATGTAGTATATCTTGTTATTGATGTATGTATGTATGTATGTATGTATGTATGTATGTATGTATGTATGTATGTATGTATGTATGTATGTATGTATGTATGTATGTATGTATGTATGTATGTATGTATGTATATGTTTGTATGTGTGTCCTCTCTGTCTCTGTTGGGACTTGGTATATCTGTGTTATGAACTCAGTTGAATTTGAACCCTCAGCCCAACCTGTGACGTTCAAGCAAAAGCTGGAGAGCCAGGAGGCTGAGGAGGGGGCCAGTGTCACCCTGCACTGTGAGCTCTCTAAACCTGGGGTTCCTGTGGAGTGGAGGAAGGGAACACTGGAACTGAAGTCTGGAGAAAAGTACCAGATGAAGCAGAAAGCCTCTGTGAATGAACTCCTGATCAGCAACGTAGTTCCAGAGGACAGTGGAGACTACAGCTGTGTGTGTGGAGACCAGAAGACCACCGCCAGCATAAAGATCAAGGGTAGGAGAGAAATAACATTTCTAATGTGGACCAGTTGTGGTTTAGACATTATTGATGTTGCCTAGATTAGTTGATCTTTTTTTTTTTAAGTTTTCGATTGACTGCAAGTGGTGGTTTAGCTTTACTTCAGGAGGCATCTGGATTCACGAGACAAGAATCCATCTTGCCAGGCTTCAAGTTATGCCCTTCTGGCCGAAATACAGCACAGTGGTTTGGACCAATCAGCACCTTATAAGGAACTACTGGCAGTTATGGGTTCGTGATAGACGGCCATTTGCCTGAGATGGCTCATCCAATCACCTGCCAAGTATTTTTTGGAAGTGTCTGCCTTTTCCAAACAGTTTCCAAGGACAACTTCGCAGATTGTTCTGTGTAACAAACCATCTGGCGCGTCAGGTTAGGTTTAGCTTAGAATGTTCTTACTGTATACTGTAGGAGCCATGTGTTGGAGAGTAGGCCTACTGTTTAGGATTTTTGTGCCCTTTGTTTTGGCTTGACGTTTGACTATTGCGTCTTTGTGGTGTTGTCTATAGTACTGTATATCTTGTTATTGAGATATGTATGTATGTATGTATGTATGTATATGTTTGTATGCGTGTGTCCTCTCTGTCTCTGTTGGGACTTGGTATATCTGTGTTATGAACTCAGTTGAATTTGAACCCTCAGCCCAACCTGTGACGTTCAAACAAAAGCTGGAGAGCCAGGAGGCTGAGGAGGGGGCCAGTGTCACGCTGCACTGTGAGCTCTCTAAACCTGGGGTTCCTGTGGAGTGGAGGAAGGGAACACTGGTACTGAAGTCTGGAGAAAAGTACCAGATGAAGCAGAAAGCCTCTGTGAATGAACTCCTGTTCAGCAACGTCGTTCCAGAGGACAGTGGAGACTACAGCTGTGTGTGTGGAGACCAGAAGACCTCAGCCAGCATCAAGATCAAGGGTAGGAGAGAAGTACCATTGCGACCAATGTGGACCAGTTGTGTGTTAGACATTATTGATGTTGCCTTTATTAGGTGGCCTTTTTTCAATTGACTGGAAATGGTGGTTTAGCTTTATCTTGCAAGGCAGCTGGATTCACAAGGCGAGAATCCATCTTGTCATGCTTTAATGCCCTTCTGCCCGAAACACTGGTTCACTTCAGACCAATCAGCATCCTATGAGGAACGGTGGCAGCTACAGGTTTCTACTAGAAGGTGATGAACAGATGGTTCATTCAATCACCTGCCAAGTATTTTTTGGAAGTGACTGCTCTTTCCAAACAGTCTCCAAGGACGACTTCCCAGGTGGTTCTGCGCGTCATGTTAGGTTTAGCTAAGAATGTCGGAGCCATGTGCTGGAGAGTAGGTCTATGGTTTAGGATAAATGTGCTCTTTGTTTTGTCTTGACGTTGTTTGACTATTGTGTGTTTATGGTTTTGTATGTTGTATATCTTGTTATTGATGTACAGTATGTATATATGTATGTATGTATGTATGTATGTATGTATGTATGTATGTATGTATGTATGTATGTATGTATGTATGTATGTATGTATCTATATGTTTGTATGTATCTATATGTTTGTATGTGTGTGTCCTCTCTGTCTCTGTTGGGACTTGGTATATCTGTGTTATGAACTCAGTTGAATTTGAACCCTCAGCCCAACCTGTGACGTTCAAGCAAAAGCTGGAGAGCCAGGAGGCTGAGGAGGGGGCCAGTGTCACCCTGCACTGTGAGCTCTCTAAACCTGGGGTTCCTGTGGAGTGGAGGAAGGGAACACTGGTACTGAAGTCTGGAGAAAAGTACCAGATGAAGCAGAAAGCCTCTGTGAATGAACTCCTGATCAGCAACGTCGTTCCAGAAGACAGTGGGGACTACAGCTGTGTGTGTGGAGACCAGAAGACCTCAGCCAGCATCAAGATCAAGGGTAGGAGAGAGTGGTTTCCTATGTGTATTTTATTTGAATTTTGCTGATGAAGTGCAATGATGAAATTGATGATTTGATGTTGAGCTTGCATTTTAGGCTGTAATTTGTCATGACTATCAAGCCCTTTAACATGTTTAATGTGTCTTATGTCTGTGTAAGTGTCTGTGGTTTCAATGCCTTTTGTCCTATGTCTGTGTTTGTCATAGCACTGTAGTTATGACGGCTACGTCACGCGTGTGGGTGTTTTAATGGCCTGAATGGAGAATGACAGATCCATCATACAGCACTTGACATCCAGAGCCACCAGTGACTTTCACTTATTGAGGTGGAACCTCTTCATCTCACAGAGGACTTGTGCTGTCTTGGAGGTCTCATACATGGTTTGGAGCTCCGAGGTGGTGCTCCGAGGTGGTGTTCTTGGTTTTTGGCCTGATTAGACCTTCTTTCTCACTCCTGATTTCCTTTCTGCTTTCATGAGGAGTGGTTACATGGGCCTGGTGTCAATATTTCTGTTCATTGTAGTTTCTGAAACAATATGTTTCTTTAATGGGATGGCGTTTTAACGCCCAGCACACAAACCTGGAGAGCCAGTGTGCTTGCTTTCGTCTGGCACCTCAACCGAGACCAACCTGGTAGGTTTAACTTACCAGGAGCTGGAGTGTTCTCCCAGCATACAGGAGCTGTAGCTCTCAGGGGCTTAGAAACTCGTAAGCCTCTCCACCACGACAAGGTCACAGCACAGGGAGAGGTTGTTACTGTAGTAGCAGTACTTTATTAATCCCTGAAGGGAAATTGTCTGTCACTTCCTGTTGTTGAGTTGCCTTGTAATATGTATGTTGTCCTTTCATCGCAATTGATTGCCGTTTCCTTTTTTTATCCCCAAGAGTTGAGATTGTCATCAGATTGGATCATGTAAACTTGTATCAAGTTTCATGCTTTTCATCTTCATAGTGTTGAATAGTGCTGTGTGTAGATGTCACATGCTCTGCCTCAGAAGTCTCAATTCAAAGTAGGATGTTCTGTTGTAGCGCTGAAGGCTCCAGCCCCTGCAGTCACCCCCAAAGAGCAGCCCAAGAAGCAGGAGGCCAAGAATGGAGGCCAAGGTAGGGAGGAATGTGGAGGAAGAGGAGGAGAAGGAGGAGGAGAGGAGAAATGGCCATCGCTTTACCTTGCTCTCTACACTTTGAACTGTAACTGGTCTCTGGCTTCTGACAATGGCAAAAGCATTCATTCATGCCCTTTTGTTGTCTCACTGTCTGTTCATCCACAAGTTGTTTGTTGCTTGTCATCTGTTGCTCTTGAAGTCAAAACGCTGTTGTGAAGATGCGTTTTAAGGCTCGTTTTCTCTATTTGCCAAGGTCTGTATTTTCTCTGCTCTCAGTCTTTGTTATGGTCTTCCACACTGCTTACTGTTGCTTGCGGGTTCCTGCTGTCTTGATTCATAATGTGTTTTGTACATCAAATCAGATGACGGTCTGATTTGTGTGTAACGTCAGCGGATGCTGATGAAGACCTGCATTCTGAGACAAATCTTTTATCCCAGCTGCAGAGGCTCCAGCTGCTCCAGTAGCTGCCAAAGAGGAACCCCACATGCAGGAGACCAAAAAGGAAAGCCAAGGTAGGAAGGGAGGATGGTGGAGAAGGAGAGATGGCTCCTGCTCCACCTTGTGCTCTGCAGTTTGCTCTGTGACTGGCCCCTGCTTCGCGTTGTCATTGTAAATGACGGTGGTGATAATTATAGCCTTAAGTGTACAGCCAGTTTTTGCTTGTGGCTTGGTTGTGCCACTGTTTGTTCGTGGATACAGGAGTTCAAGTGGCCTAGTTGTTTGTTGCCGGTAACCCATCACTCTAAAAATAAAAGATTAGTTCACCTCAGTGTTGTACGGTGCTTCTTCCCTCTAAAGGTAATCTATGTTTTTTTTGTGCTTTCCGTCCATACATGGTTTTTATAGTCTTGATTTAAAACTCGTTTGGCAGCTCTTTGTGTTGGCAGGCTGTCTACAGCATGACAGATCGATGTCTAGCGTCCGTGGGGGTTATTGAGGTTCTGTATGTGTTATCTCAGCTGTGGAGGCCCCAGCGCCTCCAGTAGCTGCACAGCAGAAGGAGCAGAAGAAGGAAACCAAGGCACCAGTAGAAGGTAGGCCTATGCAGGCCAGTGGACATGCACAGTTTGGCTTTCTGCTTCACCATCTGCACAGTTGTGTTGTTACGTCAATCCCCATGTGGTTGTGCTCTCTACGCCGTGAGTCCTTTTGGACGTCATTCGGTTGAAGGACCATGAGTTTTGTTTGCTTGTTTGTGCCACTGTTCAGTCGTCACTCGTGGTGTTCAGGTGATCTGCTGGTTCCTGCTCTATGTTGCACAGTCTAGATATTCCACTCAGGAGTGGAGAGGAGCTTTTCACACCTCATGTCTGTTGCTGTCTATTCGGTTGGCAGATGCAGGCCTAGGCCTACTAATCGTTGCTGACTGTTGTCTCTCAGCATTCGTCTGTACCGTTTTGAGATGCCTTGCCTTTGTGGTCGTACTTTTCAATGATCTAAATCTGTTTACCGATGAGTTGTTGGTGTTAAAGGTGTTCGTTGATAAAGGGGTTCAAGTGCCCTAGATGTTTGTTGCCGGTAATCCATCACTCTAAAAATAAAAGATTAGTTCACCTCAGTGCCTTTTGCCTCTAAAGGTAATCTATGTTAGTTTTTTTTGCTTTCCATCCATACATGGTCAACCACGTTTCATTTAGCTTACAGATGCTTGTGGTTTTCATAGTCTTGATTTAAAACCTGTTTGGCAGCTCTTTGTGTTGGCAGGCTGTCTACAGCATGACAGATCGATGTCTAGCGTCCGTGGGGGTTGATGAGGTTCTGTATGTGTTGTCTCAGCTGTGGAGGCCCCAGTGCCTCTAGTAGCTGCCCAGCAGAAGGAGCAGAAGAAGGAAACCAAGGCACCAGTAGAAGGTAGGCCTACGCAGGGCAGTGGACATGCACAGTTTGGCTTTCTGCTTCACCATCTGCACAGTTGTGTTGTTACGTCAATCCCCATGTGGTTGTGCTCTCTACGCCGTGAGTCCTTGTGGACGTCATTCGGTTGAAGGACCATACGTTTTGTTTGCTTGTTTGTGCCACTGTTCAGTCGTCACTCGTGGTGTTCAGGTGATCTGCTGGTTCCTGCTCTATGTTGCACAGTCTAGATATTCCACTCAGGAGTGGAGAGGAGCTTTTCACACCTCATGTCTGTTGCTGTCTATTCGGTTGGCAGATGCAGGCCTAGGCCTACTAAATGTTGCTCACTGTTGTCTCTCAGCATTCGTCTGTTCCATTTTGAGATGCCTTGCCTTTGTGGTTGTACTTTTCAATGATCTCAATCTGTTTACCGATGAGTTGTTGGTGTTAAAGTTGTTCGTTGATAAAGGGGTTCAAGAGCCCTAGATGTTTGTTGCCGGTAATCCATCGCTCTAAAAATATAAGATTAGTTCACCTCAGTGCCTTTTGCCTCTAAAGGTAATCTATGTTCGTTTTTTTTGCTTTCCATCCATACATGGTCAACCACGTTTCATTTAGCTTACAGATGTTTATGGTTTTTATAGTCTTGATTTAAAACTCGTTTGGCAGCTCTTTGTGTTGGCAGGCTGTCTACAGCATGTCAGATCAGTGTCTAGCGTCCGTGGGGGTTAATGAGGTTCTGTATGTGTTATCTCAGCTGTGGAGGCCCCAGCGCCTCCAGTAGCGGCCCAGCAAAAGAAGGAGACAAAGGCACCAGTAGAAGGTAGGCCTACACAGGGCAGTGGACATGCGCAGTTTGGCTTTCTGCTTCACCATCTGCACAGTTGTGTTGTGGTTGTGCTTTCTACGCCGTGAGTCCTTGTGGACGTCATTCGGTTGAAGGGCCATGTGTTTTCTCGCAGCTTGTTTGTCCCACTGTTCAGTCGTCACTCGTGGTGTTCAGGTGATCTGCTGGCTCCTGCTCTATGTTGCACAGTCTAGATATTCCACTCAGGAGTGGAGAGAAGCTTTTTGCCCCTCATGTCTGTTGCTGTCTATTCGCTTGGCAGATGCAGGCCTAGGCCTACTAAATGTTAGTCACCGTTGTCTCCCAACATTCGTTTGTCCTGTTTGGAGATGCGTCGCCTTGGTGGACGTACTTTTCAACGATCTTGGTCTGTTCACTGATGAGTTGTTGGTGTTAACAACGGTGAAGTTTATTGAATGTTGTCTCTCAGCCCCAAAGCTTCCCATGCCAGTAGAAACCCCCAAACAGGAGCCCCAGGAGACTGAGCCCAAGGAGGCTGGAGGAGGAGGAGGAGGTAGGCAGGGACTTCATGCATGAATCTCGCCTAGATGTTTCCTAATCATGCAGAGTTGTGGAGCACATTATCTGGTGTTTGTCTGTCTGGCTTCAGTCGGTGCATCTATTGAGGTTACCCCGACACCAGAGCCCCAGAACCAAGAGAGCATAGAGGGGGGTGAAGGTACGGATGGTGGGGGGGGTTGGCCTGCGCGCTTCAAGTTGACAGCTTTATGTTCTTGTCAGTTTCTATTCCGTCATGCTACATACTGGAAATTAAATCGTTCTAAAACCGCATCGACGTTCTGTCTGGTTACTATCATCTGGGTCTGATGTGATGCTGGTTAATGTCTGGCTCGGCATTTGATTCATATCCGTGAGTTGTTTGTTTCGTATGAGTTCGTATAATATAATTATAAATATGTCCACAATGTTTACTGTAGCGCTGAAGCCCCCGACTCCTGCAGTCTCCCCAAAACAAGAGCCTGAGGAGCAGGGGACCAAAGACGGTAGTGAAGGTATGGAGAAAAGGAGAAATGGGCAGTTTGACTAAGTCTGTCGGTCTGACTGAGTCTGTCATAATAAAGTGTGAAATGTGCCACCACAGTAGAGATGACCCAAGGTCCTTCTCCTCCCCCTGCTGAAGGACAAATGGATCAGGAGACAAAAGAGGGAGCCAAAGGTACAGTAGGAGAAGATGAACATGGTGGAATGAGTGGCTGCTTCACTGTACCGTATATGCAGTTGGCTCTTTTTGTTATGCAACTACTGCTGTACAGCATATTGGCTCTTTTTGTAAAAGAACAAAAGCATATTATCTCTCTTTATACTGTGTTTACAGTAAGTGAAGTGAAACCTTGACTTGGTATTTGTGCTTGCCAGAAGATCAGTTGTGTCAGTAACTTGTTTCTGTCGCTGTTGGCTTTACATGGGTTGTTCTCTCTGCCTTTGCATTGGGTTGCTGTTTGTGGAAAACTCAGCACTCTTCTACTGTATGTCACATTGGCAAGCGATACTGTAAGTTTGCTTTGCACTATCCAAAAAGCTAGGTTATAATGCGACTGTTATTGTACTCAGTGTGCTTAAGTCTGGAATGCAGGACTGAAGTTGCTTGGCGTTTCAAATGCAGTGCAGCTGTTGTGTCCTTAGTCAGTTAGTCTGGATCTGATGCGTTATCAGTTATACTTTATCATAATCCGTCGATTCAAGTTTCTCTATTCTACTGTGACCTGAGGTACGGAAATCTTGCACCCTGCAGTCACCCCCAAACAGGAGCCCCAGGAACAGGAGACTTCAGAGAAGGCTGAAGTTAGGGAAGAATGTAGATGTTCTCTAGATTTCTGTCCTCGTGATTTTTTTTCACGGATGTTTGCAATTCAATATGCGTCTGCATCTGAAATTTCTGCTTATAGGACAGGTGTTGAGGTACATTTCTGTATGCACATGCTGATATGTTGGTGTTTTGCCATAGTTTTGAGGCCTGCTGCTCCCTCTCCTGCAGAATCTGAGCTAAAGAAGGAGACTGTTGAAAAGGAGACTGCTGTTGAGGCCCTTGGTATTCTTGTTCTGCTAAAACACTGTATTTTTGTTAGTCAACTTTGTTTACAGTTTTCACAGGTTGCATTTGTCAAACCTTCACCTGTATCGAATATTTGTGCTCTCGGCTCTCGTGTCAGGAGTATTTATTAAAGGCACATGCTGCAATTCTTTCAAGGTGGCACTGTTATCTAACCTCCCCAGTGCCACAGATTACCCCAGCAGAGGAGTCAAAGAAGCTTGAGAGCAAGCAGGGAGGAGAAGTTATAGGCAGGGAGTTCATAACAAGCCTGAGATCAAAGGCCTTTTGTTTGTACGACTCTTGAAATTGTTTGAAGTTGAAAGATAACCACATTTGGCCTTTGAAAAGCTGGATCTATGCCATTGCTTTAGTTTGTTCAGAGTGTGTGTGGTTTTCTTTGTTGTGGCTGGCGTCTTAAAGGATTTGATATACCTCTAAACATCCCTGCTTGGTTACTGTAGGTGTGCCAAATGTACCTTTGAAAGCTGTAGGTGTTGAAGTGTCTAATAGAATCATGTAACACCAATAGATGAAGAAGAGCCTCATGTCCCTGCAGACAGCGCTGAGGAAGAGTGCCCCAAACTGGAGGCCAAAATAGGAGAGGAAGGTAGGGGAGTTTGTGGCAAGCCGCATTTGCCTTGTTTGTAATGCAAGCACGCCCTCCGTCTGTTAGTTGTCAGTAAGCTGTGGCTAATGGCCACTGTGTTTGTCTAGATACCCTTGTTTGATAGAATAGGCCTATGCCCTACTATTTTTATCCGTAGCATTTGACATTAATGGCTCATTAAGGCCTGATAATCTGTATCTTTGCTCTGTTGTTGAACAAATGACTTTCCCCCCACGTTTGTGGTTGTAGAGCCACCAGTAGCTCCCGCTGCCCCAGAAGCAAACACTACAGTGGGGGAGAAGCAAGAAGTGGTGGAGGCCCATGGTAGGACAGCTGTCTGTTGTCTGCTTCGTGTCCTGAGCTTACCTCATGTGTACACCGCTGTGGGGGTATGACCTCTCTCTGGATGGTTCCATGGGAGATATCCTGTTCTGTTTTGAACTCTGAGCTTCATGTTCCGTTTGGCATGCTGGTATTTTAGTTGGCTATGGAAAGCGGACAAGCTATTCAAGTTGGTTTGTGTGTTTCTGTGTGTCAGTGTATGTGCGTGGGAGAGGGAAGACTTTGTCTCTCTGTAGAAGCTCTGTCTGTCTGTCTGTCTGTCTGTCCGTCCGTCTGTCCGTCCGTCCGTCCGTCCGTCCGTCCATCCGTCCGTCTGCATGTCTGTCTATCTAGATGTTGATCACATTCACAGGTTCTGGATGGATGGACACATTGAAAAGCATATGCTCCTTTCTTTGAAAAAAATACTTTTGCATTCTTGGGCTGGCATCTGTCATCAAACAACCTACTGTAGAAATAACCTTTTTGGGACCAATAGCACTTATCTAACTCCTCCATCCCTCAGCCCTTCCAGTGACATTCAAACAAGAGCTACAGAGCCAGGAGGCTGAGGAGGGGGCCAGTGTCACCCTGCACTGTGAGCTCTCTAAACCTGGGGTTCCTGTGGAGTGGAGGAAGGGAACACTGGTACTGAGCTCTGGAGAAAAGTACCAGATGAAGCAGATAGGGTGCAGTGTTGAGCTTCAGGTCTGGGATCTGAAGCCCGAGGATACAGGAAACTACGCTTGCAGCGCCGAAGACGCAGAAAGCTTTGCTTGGCTCACAGTACATGGTAGGATGAGAACCTGTCAGCCTTACGCTTCGTCTCCTCTACAATGTAAAACATCAGGACTGAAGTTACACGGTGCCGTAGACTGTCGTAATCGACATGCTTTCGAATTTGTCAGCTCTTCCGGTCCTTTTCACACGAGAGCTGGAGAGCCAGGAGGCTGAGGAGGGGGCCAGTGTCACCCTGCACTGTGAGCTCTCTAAACCTGGGGCCCCTGTGGAGTGGAGGAAGGGAGAGGTTGATCTGTGCCCCTGTGCCAAGTATGTAATCAGCCAGGAAGGGCAAAGTGCCAGGCTGGTCATCCATAACTTAGACCCAGAGGACTCTGGCAGCTACACCTGTGACAGTGGCCACCGGCAAAGCACCGCAGATCTAGCTGTGAAGGGTACGCTGAAATAAAGCTGACCTGTCAGCATATTCTGTTCTGAAATAGCTCACTCTTCCAAATATAGTACCTCTCTGTGCTTTATGGGTGAAAGTATCCCCCCCCCGACCAGTCCTCGTCCGTCCCTGACTCCTTCTCTCCCCCACAGCCTCACCCATCTTCTTCAGAACCAGGTTCCAGGATGTGGAGGAGGAGGCGGGGGAGATAGCCACCCTGCGCTGCGAGACCACCAGGCCTGGGGCTGCCGTGGTGTGGAGGCAGGGGGACAGGCCTCTGGAGTCTAGCAGCAAGTACCAGCTGAGACAGGAGGGAGTTGTAGTTCAGCTGGTTATCTATAAACTACAGGGGACCGACACCGGGGAATACTCCTGTGACACGGGCGACCAGAAGGTCTCAGCCAAGCTCACCGTGAAGGGTAGGGATACCGTACTTGGGACTGTGCCATCTTTCACAATCACCCGCTTGTGTAATGACTTTTCTGGCCATTCATTTCTTGGGCACCCTGTCTTTGTGACTCACACAAGACTTTCGCACAAAGCTCTACTTTTCAAGACGCATGGTATGAATCTTCGTGCTTTGTGGCAGTCCTCATCTCTCCTCCACTCCATCTGTCTTCTTTGGTCCCTCATCATGTCTTCTTTGGTCCCTCATCATGTGTCTTCTTCTTTGGTCCCTCATCATGTGTCTTCTTCTTTGGTTCAACATCATGTGTCTTTTTCTTTGGTCCCTCATCATGTGTCTTCTTCTTTGGTTCCTCATCATGTGTCTTCTTCTTCGGTCCCTCATCATGCGTCTTCTTCTTTGGTCCCTCATCATGTGTCTTCTTCTTTGGTCCCTCATCATGTGTCTTCTTCTTTGGTCCCTCATCATGCGTTTTCTTGTTTGGTCCCTCATTATGCGTCTTCTTTTACACTTCCACCTCCATTTTGCAAGGCATCCATAACCACTTCACTGAGCGCTCTGCTTGCAGTTCAACTGTCTGTCTCACTTTCCCATCGTCTCTGCCTCCTGTGTTCACAGGGGAGCTTTCATTCTTCCTTCACAGATGTTAACCTCATGTTAACCTCTGTTAGATGTTAAACTCATCATATAGCCCATGGAGACTGGTGTCTATTTTATTATTTTTGGCTCATGTTTGCTCATTAGCTGTCCACCTTCCACCAATCTCATTAATTCAGTTACGTAGTTCCCTAGACCTGACACTCATTCGTAACCACAGCACACAACTGGCTTTATCTAACAGAGGTGGAGGTGACCATCGTCAAGTTCCTGGAGAGCTGCGTTGTCCGCCAGGGCGAGGACGTCCACTTCCAGTGCGTGGTCTCCCGTGACGTCGCGCCCCAGGCCCAGTGGAAGCTGCAGGACGTCCCTCTGCAGAACAACGAGATGAACGTGATCAGGGCGGAGGGCCCGGTGCACAGACTGACCCTCCGGGGCGTCACCCAGGCCGACTCGGGCACCGTCACCTTCTCGGTCGGTAACCACACCTCCACCGCCAGCCTGACGGTTAGAGGTAAGACACTGTTAGTACCACAGTCTGCTGACCTGAAACTACTGACCAGTCCAACGGCTACTGACCGCTCCCAGCCTCCCTCACTGACCCTCTCACGGTGTTGTTGTACCCTATCCTCTTGAATTGTTACACAAATGTTCCCTGTCATTCTCCCTGTGGGATCCATCTTGTTGGCTGTTTCAGTCACGTGCAGCATCCCAGACACTGAGTACTCAGGTTGTCCACTGCCGGTGTCTCTACTGTTCAGTCATCTTCATCCACTTTCTTCCCTTTTCTGCTTTGCACATTAACACATTATGCCCATATCCTTGGGATGACAGTTTGCACATTCTTTCCCTTTCCTGTCTTCCTATGTGTGTATTTCCTGCCCTCCACAGCACTCTGTCCATTTTAATTCCCTCACTCCTCACTGCATGACAACCCTTTGGTGTGCTTTTGTCCCATGTTTCATTCAGAAACCTTTGTCCGCACGTTTCTTGTCCTTATTTTATAGTATGCGGACCAACATGTTGTCTAATATCGAGCAATGTGTCTTTCATGTCGTCTAATATGGAACGATGCATAAGTACAATGTTGTAAGTTAATAGAAACGCGCATCCATTTCGATACTAACTCTAACATTTTCTCTCTTTTTTGCCGTTCTATTTTACTATGGAACAGTTACCATTGTGAGTACAGGAGTTCGGAATCAGTCGGTTGTGAGAGTGTCCCTTTCACGATGGTCTGTACTTTGGTGTATCGTTGTCCACTCCGAAAACAGCGCTCTCCGTCCTGACTGTGTGCCCGTTTGTCTGTGGCTGTGTCCTGGCAGCGGCACCCGTGGAGTTCAGCAAGGAGCTGGCGAACCAGGAGGCGACGGAGGAGGACAGCGCCACCATGTCCTGCGAGACCACCAGCGCGGAGGCCCGCGTAACCTGGAGGAAGGGCTCGGCGCTGCTCTCCCAGGGGGGGAAGTACTCCATGGAACAGACGGGCTCCGCCCACACGCTGGTGGTGCATCAGCTGACGGTGGAGGACGGCGGGGAGTACACCTGCGACACCGGGGACAAACAGAGCACCGCCACGCTGACCGTCACAGGTAAAAAGAACACGTCGTCCAGTCTGTCAGTTTCCTATTATCCCCCATGGCTACTACTGTCATCCTGCTGCATGCATCAACTCAACTCCAAATCCAACTCAAATCCAACTCAAATCCAACTCAACTCCTCTCAACTCAACTCAACTCAACCCAGCCCAGTTCAACTCAAGCCAACTCAACTCGACTTAACTCGACTCAACTCAACTCATCGGTCTCAGTCAGGACTTCCACCCTGGGCGTCTTCTTGGATTTAGTAGTCGTATTTGCAGTAACAATATAGTCGACCTGGAATTGCGTATGTGATATTGGTTTCATTATCTGAAACTATTGGCACATGAAGAATCAGTTTATGATTTTTCGGAAAGCCAAATCAACTCTACCTTTTGTTCTTTCTGTGTTATGATGTCAGAGGTAATTTCAGCATCATACTGTACCAACCCCATATATCAGTCATCATACAGTAGTAGGAGGAAGTTAAAGTACAGGTATGTTCCTGTGCACTACTCTACTTTAGAATACCGGTTTGCTTCTGGTTCATAATTGTCTTATAATGTTTGGCCTGAATTATATTTGTTTCAGCTCACTTTGTCAACAGCATATGGCGGGTGTGTCTCGCAGACGACCAGACTGCCAGTTTTCTAGATCATGCTTTTGCTGTGGGCTTTCACTGGCGATTCTCTCATTCCGGATGCTCATCTTCATCCCTTGGGTCCCCCTGGCCCGGATATGCCCTCAGCCCTCTCACACCTGCCATCACCCCCCTTTACCTCCAGAGCGCCTACGGATCACCCGTCACCTCCGTGACATCACGGTGACCACCGGCCAGGACGCTGTGTTTGAGGTGGAGCTGTCCCACTCCGGGGTGACCGACGCACAGTGGTGGCT
Source organism: Borostomias antarcticus (assembly GCF_949987555.1). NCBI lineage: Eukaryota > Metazoa > Chordata > Actinopteri > Stomiiformes > Stomiidae > Borostomias > Borostomias antarcticus. The sequence continues at coordinate 10,935,563 of NC_140257.1, forward strand.
GGCGGACAACCTCCTCCAGAACAACGACCTGAACGAGATGAGCTGCCAGGGCCGGGTCCACTGCCTGGCGCTGAAGATGGTCACCACGGACGAGTCCGGGGACGTGGCCTTCGTGGTGGGGGAGGAGAAGAGCGTGGCCTGCCTCCTGGTGGAGAAGAAGCCCAAAGGTAAAGGGGATGACTCGGCTGCTCGCTAGAGGTCCATAGGCTCTCTCTCTCACCTCTCTCCATGTCTTCCACCGATCGGCTTTGCCTTGGCAAACGGACAAGCTTCTTCTCACCTGCTGTGCGCCATCATCCACTCATCATCCCTTCTAACCTTGCATAGGCATGAGTTGATCATCCTTCTGGCTTTCATTTTATACTGTAGCATCTTTGCCTTAAAGGGGACCTATTATGAAAAATTCTTGTGAGTTTATGCGCATATATTTGGGTCTCTGACGGGCCTACTAACTAACACACATTTTGAAATAAGACAACCCAGTCTTTTTTTGTGGGCAGACAAATTCTGAAAATGTGATTCAACAAGTCGTTCAGATTTTCCTGGGCTGCTGACATCACGAGACAGCCATCTGGAAAAAAAAAAAGTTAACTACCCACTCGAAACGTCCTGATGCATTTGCATTGTTTGAACCTCTGGAGGCAGTTCGTAGAGTGCATTCACATTAAAGATACAGACACATGAAACGGTGTGTCGAGAACAGGACTGAAACAGAGGCGTATAGAGGCTTGCTAGAATGCTTAATATGAGTGGTACTCTCAGCAAAAATATTCAAAGACATGTTTTGGAGACCCCAGAGACCTGTATATTAATTTGTTGAAAAGGAGCATAATAGGGGACCTTTAAAGAATCTATAAAATGACGGTGACGAGATTAGTGTCACAGAAACAAACATATCTCTTTGCTGATTTGAATAATGCTATTGTTAACAGGCAGAGTTTAATCAATCACCTTCATCCATTCAAGCATGCCACAGTAAATGTACAGTATAATTACATAACTGGCTAACGTTACTGGCTCAATATTTTACTGACCTACTAAAGATGGTATAGGGTCTGATGAGCAACACTTTCTTTTACCCAGAGGAGGGTTTTAGTGCCGTTCAGAGGAAGATTTCCTCCAAAATCATTGAATTGTCTTTTTTCATTCTTCAGTGACCCTTCGTTCAATTTTAACTTTACAGTACATAACATAACCTTTAATAGGGTGAATTTCCGTGTAGCTTCCCTATAAACTGTAGCTCCGGATTTCCCCATATCTACAGTTCTAATCCTAGAGAAGCCACATGACACTGTGGCCCTGGAGGGTGAGACTGTCACCCTGTCCTGCACCATCTCCGACCCCACGGCCACCGTCAGCTGGGTCAGGAATGGCGCGGCCATCAAAGCAGGACCTAAGTATGACCTGAGGAGGAGCGGAGCCCTCCAGCAGCTCCGCATCCACAACCTGGCGCCCGATGACGCAGGGATGTACTACTGCAACACGGGTGACTCCGAGTGCTACATCACCTTGGCTGTGGAAGGTAAAAAAATGAAAAAATATTTACAAAATAAAAACGACGCCGGCTCTAGAAAGTAGTCCTGATCTCTAAATCGAAGACTGTGGATCAAGATAAACTCAGGATGAGTTTCTCCCCTCCCCCACTCCCCACAACAATCTTGACTCTCCCTCTCTCTCTCTCTCTCTCTTGTCCTCTACCACGCAACGTGCATCAAGAGAGTCATCCTACACCTGGTCCGCCACGGCTGTTGTCTCCAGCCTCTCCCCTCCCCTCTCAGACACACTGATACGGTCTCTCTGCTGTGTTCAACTCTCGACAGGTGCCCCAGTGTTTTTCCAGCAGGAGCTGACGAGCCAGGAGGCCATGGAGGGCGATGACGTCACCCTGCGCTGCGAGCTCTCCAAGGCGGCCGTCCAGGTGGAGTGGAGAAAGGGCGGCGTGGTCCTCCAGGCGGGTAAGAGGTACGAGATGAGGCAGGCGGGGTGCGTCCGAGAGCTCCTCATCCGAAACCTGGAGCCCGAGGACAGCGGCTACTACACCTGCGACGGAGGAGACCAGCTGACCACAGCCTCCGTGGCCGTGCAAGGTATCACTTCCCAACGTCAACACTGTAGCATCACTTCCTGGTTTCCCGAAAATATCAGACCATATGATAGGCCTTCATTACCCGGGACTCTTCTCTGTGAATTTCCAATCAAATAGAGACTTTTGAAATGGCTTATACCTATTTGGCATATTAATTATTTGTAATCTACAGAGATCATGTTCATACTTTACAGTACTCTTGATTTCCCTTAGTTCTAAATATTCACACAATTTACCTTCATTTTGTATCACATTAAGAACCACCATTTGTCAAACTTCTTAAGTTCTCATGAGGCACTGTCTCTTGATAAAACATGGATACAGCAGTGAAAGATACGAGTGACAAAGCTGGCGTGTACGAGTTATGTGAGGACCTGAGAGTGTGTGTGTGTGTGTGTGTGTGTGTGTGAGTGTGTGTGTGTGTGTGTGTGTGTGTGTGCGCACATGCGTGCGTGTGTCTATCTATCTCGCTCTACAGCCAAAGAGGTCTTCATAGTGTGTGGTCTAAAGACCACCGACGTCTTTGTCGGGGAGTGGGCCATCTTCACCTGCCAGCTGTCTGGCAGGGCGGCCGGGGTCGTACAGTGGTGGCTGGATGGCACCCTTCTGGAGGACAGCCCCTTCAGCCAGATAGGGCAGGCGCAGGCCAACACCCACACGCTCACCCTAAAGAACCTGGCGCCCGACGACTCGGGCACGGTCACGTTCAAGGCCGGCAGCCTGGTGTCCACCGCCAAGCTCTTAGTCAAAGGTATCGAGAAGGAGGCGGAGCCAGCGCCTGCACTTCTAAACTCCCGCTCGCGAGTAATCCCGCGTTTAATCAGTAGAGTTGAAATGACTTGTGCCTCGTCCATGCATAGGCATACATGTTGGTCATTTCACTAACTGGTGAAGTAATATTTCACAGTGTATGTTTTGCAAAGCTCAAAACATACAGGTGGGTGCAGCACTGCAGGAAAGTGCGAGTAGTTTAGTTTTACACTGAGTCAACTCTTAATGGTGTTTACGTTAACCATAGTTATTGGTACTGTAGCCCCTAGAAGATTCTAAGTCTTACTGATTTTCACTTTTGAATAGGCATCTCACCCATACTTACAGTAGTAGACCATGTGGGCAGTACAGTATGTAGGACCTGGTTTGATTGCTTATGACTTTGTGTGAATTTCAAGAAGTCTTCGTACTTGTACCTCTGATTACAACCAAGGCTATGGTTGAGGATATTATAATTGTACGGCCGCAGACTCCAGCTGTAGTACTACGCAAGCCGAGACGAGCGGCGACTTAGTGAGCGCAGCGCAGAGAGTGCTGCTCCACCCCATCCATCCTGGCCGCCTCCCATACTCACCTCCACCGTCACCCTCACCTCCGCCTCCTCACCGCTCACCCCTCCCTGCCGCACCACCTGACCCGCAAGCACTAAAGCTCTCTAACCTCCCTACTCCCACCCTGTCAGTCTGGCATCACTCTCCATCCATCCCCCTCACATCCCCCCTCATTGGCCGCCATTAGCCGTCAGTTGTGACCAAAACCGTCTTGAGACAATTGGGCTTTTTTGACTCCCCCTGCAGTTTGGAGTTAAGTACAGAACTTCAGAACTGTGAACACTCTCATATTTTATTATTACAGTAATAAGTAAATAGTAATAAGTAAATTGGACCCCCCCCCCCCCCCCCCCCCTCCTTACTTTCTAATCTCTCCGGTAACTAAAGAGAGATGAATACGCATTACTCCAAAGTGTACTGGGGTTTTATAAAGCCCGGGTGTCATTCGGCATGTCCTTCAGATCTCCCGTGCGATACAGCCCTGACCCCTGACCCCCCCCCCCCCCCCCTGTCAGATCCCACAGTAGAGGTGGTGAGCGAGATGGCGGACCTGCGGGTGCCGGAGAACCAGCCGGCCGAGTTCATCTGCCAGTACTCCCGGCCGGTCAAGGCCCAGTGGAGGAGGGACGGGCGGCCAGTGCAGCCCGACGGCCAGAGGGTGGTAGTGGAGCAGGACTGGACTGTGGCCCGCTTGTACATTAGCAGCGTGTCGGCCGAGGACAGGGGGACGTACTCCTGTGAGGCAGAGGGGACCTGCGTGGTGGCCTCACTGGAGGTGGAAGGTGAGCTCCTCTCCATGTGGAAAGAGCCCCGACCTTTAACCTCTCTGTCTGTTATTTTGTCCCGGTAGTCGTGTTTTCACAGCCCGCTCACCCTCTCCCTGGTTAGATGTTGGATGAATGAATGAATAATGTATGAGTGGGTTACATGTCATGATGAATGATGCTTGATATTTCCATTGTTCCATTGTCTACTGTTGGTAGAATGTGCTGATAAAAAAAAAGTCTATGATATCAGCTCTCTGATGGCCCACATCCCCCTGCGTTAACGAAAGCTGTTCTACAGTAACTATTTTTACTCCCCCCCCCCCCCCCAGTCAAGCCCATCAACATCGTGCAGGGCCTGGAGAACATGGAGACCATCGACGGCGGCGAGGCGCTGTTCGAGTGCGCCCTCTCCCGTCCCGAGAGCAAAGACTGCCGCTGGCTGCTGAACGGCAAGCCCGTGAAGGAGACCCCGAACGCCGAGATAGTGTCGTTCGAGAGCGGCCGGCGTCACCTGCTGCTGCTCAAAGAGCTGCGCGTCGACGACAGCTGCACCGTGACCTTCCGGGCAGGCACGGCCGTCACCTCTGCTGAGCTAGTAGTCAAAGGTGGGTCGCGTATCGATGGCTCGTTAGTGCTCTTTTGGGTCGTTTTTTTGTCGTTGTCGGGCGGAAACCTCGTATCTCACATACATTGACAGCTGAGACTACCCTTCACAAACTCTCTACACCTCCCAGCCCCGGGACCAATGAAATGTATTCTAAACAGCTCATCATATGTACATTTATGTTCAAAAACACATAATTGGAATGTTCTTTTCAACATTCTGAAAACATTTCGGAGAGGTTTCCGCCTGATAGCGATATGTGAATTGGTAGAGGTTGTATGGTTCATATGGTGGTATTACGGTATTCAACGACGGCCTGTGTGTTGCTAGGCTGGCAGCTGGACGTGGTGAAGGGCCTGGAGGACAAGGTCGCGATGGTGGGCGAGGAGGTGGAGTTCTGCTGCCAGCTGACGGAGCCCGTGCCCGAGAGCGAGGTCAACTGGTACGCCAACGGCTCCGAGCTGAAGGCCGGCGACACCTGGGCCATGCGGGCGGACGGATGCTCCTATATCCTGGTTCTGAACCGGGCGCCCGCCCTGCCACCCCAGGAAATCACCTTCGCCGCCAGGGACGCCATCTCCATGGCCAAGCTCTCCATCATCAGTATGTGTGTGTGTGTGTGGGTGTGTGGGTGTGTGTGTGTGTGTGTGTGTGTGTGTGCGCACACGTTGCTCTAGAGCAGCCATTCTTAACCAGTGGTCCGTGGCTACAAAGCTACTGTAGTTATTTTCATATCTAAATGTAACCGAAAATTCACATATAAATAAAAAATGCAAGTTAAAATGCATCATTTCAATGACCAGTTACGTTTGAATATCACCACGTCAATCACATCCAAATGTGTTCAGCTAACGTAGTTTGCTAGCGAAGGTTCCCTTGGATGCAGACTTCCCCTTGCCTTCGGATGCAAAAAGTGACGGACCACCATTTTTTTTTCTTATGTATTCTGGAATGTGGTCCTGAGAATCAAAAGTGGGCCTTAAGTTACAAAAGGTTGAGAACCCCTGCTCTAGAGTATAGTCGTAGTTATGCCTTATTCATTCATCTAAAATATCTTCCACAAACATCAAAATGATTTCCCCTGCTACTGTTCCTCTGAGTTCACACCTGGTTCCCTCTGTGTAACCCCCCCCCACCACCAGCGGTGCCAGACCCCCCCGAGGATCCCGAGCTGGTCAGTAAGACCAAGGAGTCGGTGACCCTGTCCTGGTTCACCCCGCTCCACAACGGGGGCAGCCCCGTCCTGGGCTACAGGGTGGAGATGAAGCTGGCGGACAGCGCCCTCTGGCTGCCCTGCCACGCCGAGCCCGTGTGCAACACCGAGTTCGTGGTGGACAACCTGATCCGGGGCAGCGGCTACAGGTTCAGAGTGGCGGCCATTAACCTGGCAGGGGCCGGAGAGCCCGTTCAGCTGCCTCAGACGGTTCAGCTCGGTGAGTGGCTGGGAGACTGGCTCCATTGAACACCTTTTCTGTCTTTCTGCTTTGCGGCATTCTCTATGAGCCTGTTCTGCTAAGTGCTTTGTTATATGATTCACGTAAATATCATATTAGAGACTACAGGGATAGCTAACACATAATGGCCTACCATGTAGGCAACATATCTGCAACTATTTGTATATTCTACTGATAGTCATGTTTCTCCTATGAAGTATTTAGCCCAGGTTTATTGATCTATAAATGTTCTTAGCCAATAGACTTTTTACAGGAGCTTGCTCGATCGTCTCGTTGAAATTGTCGGGATGAATTTTTACAGCTCACCTTTTTGGCCCCCGGGTGATACTGTTTTTGTTTTTTCTTCCCTCTGGAATATGTAGAGGTGGGACCTATGCCCACCCCCCCATTGCTCTCTGTAAAGCGCATTATGTTGCCTCTGTACGTAGGAAATGCGCTATACAAATCAAATATGATTTGATTTGATTTGACCTTAATACATAGCACTCTCGACCCACGACCCATCACTGCCTGCTTTTTCTTCAGAAGCAGTATGCAGTATGCTAGATGTGTATAAGCAGTATGCAGTATGCAGTATGCTAGATGTGTGTAAGCAGTATGTTTGTTCCACAGAGGCTCCGGTGACGGTCACACAGCCCCTGGCCTGCCAAGACCTGCAGTCGGGTAAGATGGCGCGTGTTGAGTGCCAGCTCTCCGCCGAGGGCATCTCGGTCACCTGGCTCAAAGACAACAAGGGGCTGGAGATGGGGGGCAAGTGCCAGGTCACCACCGAGGGCAAGAGCCAGGTGCTGCTGATCAAGGACTTCCAGGCGTCTGACCAGGGGGTGTACACCTGCGTTGTCTCCGACGAGGCCGAGAGCTCCATCAACCTCGTCCTGAAAGGTAGACACCAGCGCAAGCTCTAACCCTCTCTCCTTGACGATATTCTGTTGGCATGTTTCTCTTCTAGCCATAAATGTGTCAAGAGCCAAAGTATCCTCCTCAAGCTGAGCAGATCTTGGCAGAGGGGTGAGCTTTATGGACCAGCAGCGGTAAGTGGATGGGGAATAGGGCTGGGTTAAAAAAAATCGATTAATCGACTCCGAATCGATTCAGAATCAAATGATTCAGAATCGATTCATGAATCCCAAAATCGATCTTTCATTTAATGAATCAATGAATAAATGAAGGAATGAATAGTTCATTCATTCATTCAATGATTCATTCATTCATTCATTTTTGGAAATCGGTATCGATACCAAGCTGTAGTATTGATGTGTTGCATAACTTGGCAGTCATGTAATTAAGGTTACAGCAAAAAAAAAAAAACTGGTTTTAGTAACACTAACCGAATCAATATTGAATCGAATCGAATTTAATCTTGATAATCGATTCTGAAGCTTGTGAATCGGAATCGAATCGATTCTGGAAATTCGAATTGATACCCAGCCCTCATGGGGAAGGTAAGCAACTGTGGAATCAGTGAGCAGGATCTAGTTCCACGTCGGCGTCACGGGATCTAGTCGCCGCACAGCGCGCCGTTTGATACCGTAGCACATGCCTCAGGTGTCATTTGTGTTTTTGTAGAACTTGAGGAGGGGGCCCAACCCAGCCTCCCCCCCGAGGCCGCCTCGGAGGGCGACGTTCACGCCCTATGGGAGGACCTGGCCAAGAAGCGCCGCATGAGCCGCGAGCCCACCCTGGACTCCATCTCCGAGCTGCCCGAGGAGGACAAGGAGCCCAAGGAGCCCGGCGCGGAGCAGAAGGAGGAGGTGAAGGCCCCAGAGAAGGAGAAGGCCAAGAAGGAGCTGGAGACCAACCTGATCATCAGCTCCGAGGACGAGTCCGTCCCAGGAGGCCCCACTCTGGTGTCCTACCTGAAGAAGAGCAGTCAAACCTCCCTCACGGTGGAAAGCGAGGCTCAGTCCTTCGCCATGGAGGAGAAGTTCTACGCCCAGATGTCCCGGGTGACAGAGCAGACCGTGGCGGTCAAGCAGGTGCAGGTGACGGAGCTGAGGCAGACCGCCGTGCGGCAGGAGGCCGAGGCGGCGCCGCAGATCAGTAAGGAGGACGAGCCGGATCTTGAAAACGCCGCCATCAAGATCCAGGCTGCCTTCAAGGGCTTCAAGGCACGAAAGGACATGCGTCCCGTCTTCAAGGACGTATTCAAGGACCAGACCAAGGAGCCCAACGGGACCATCCAGCTGGAGTGCGTGGCCGAGGGCAAGCCTGAGAAGGTGCGCTGGCTGAAGGATGGGGAAGCCCTGACGGACGGCAAGCACCACCACATCGACATCTACAACGACGGCACCTGCTCCCTGGTCATCACCGCCATCACCACCCAGGACACCGGGGTCTACACCTGCGAGGTCACCAACAAGTTCGGCGTGACCAGCCACAGCGGGAAGGTGACGGTGGGCTCCGCCAGGGAGTCGTCCGGCCGCCGGCCGCTGACCGTGGGCTACAGCGCCGACAGCGAGCCCGAGAGCTCCTCGGGCAGCGAGATGGACGAGAACCTGAGGAAGGCGGGCAAGCGCCTCCGCCGCCTGCTGGGCTCGCGCCTGCCGCCCGACGTGGAGGAGGAGTCGTTCGTCAGCGCCGACGAGGGAGACGCGCGCCCCCCGGATCCCCGCTCGTACCGCGAGGACGACCGCTACATCTACATCCGCTTCGACACGCGGGAAGAGGCCCAGGTGGCCTCGCAGAGGTTCCAGGAGATGTTCACCGCTCAGGGGGTCCCTGTGGAGACCACCATCCTGGAAGGGACGCACAGGGTGGAGCTGCGGATCATGAAGATGGGATTTACCCAGGATGGCTCTCAAACCCCCACACAGGAGAAACAGATGCCTGCTTTCATGACCGGAGCCCCTGGTAGGAAATACAATGCTCTGTACCTTACAAACAACCATGGACATGTACGTAACGTGTGTTCAAATGCACTAAATCATTTTGTCTCCCATCATATTAACAAAAAGTGCAAAACCCTTTTCCAGTGCTTCTGTAATACAGGGGTCATGTTTGATTGTCTGTGATATGCTATTTTGCTTAAATATAATTCTTGTGATTCCATTTGTTTTCGCTGCCTAACTTTCACACATTAATGGAAGCCTTTGCTTGTTAGCTAAAAAAATAAGTCTGTTGCCTAAATAAATGTGGGATGTCCATTTTGTCCTCATCAAGCTTTTTATCCAATGTTCCATGTTGTATTGTGCGTCTGTCTAGTATGTGTGTGTGGTGTGTTTTTATTGTCAGTTACAGGATGTTACTGTTGTGTGTGGTTGTCTACCTTACCTACCTCGTTTCCAAGCCATTTCTTTTTTGATTCATTGCTTAGTTTACTCACCGGTGTTTAGTGTTGATGTGATTAATGTGAGTCTTGCGTTTTGTCTAAACCTTTTTGTTGTGTGTACGCGTGTGGACTCATTTTACCCATTTTCCTGACAACCATTTCTATCCACCTCTTCTCCTCTTGTCATATTGCATGCTCTAACTAGCTCTCATGTGTGCTTAGGCTACATGTACCTTTGTCCAAAATGTTTTAATTGAACGTAAATATGGATCCCTAAAACGTCCCATCAAAGCTATAATCCAGAGTTGCTGTAACTGGCTGGCAATTTGTAGTACTGCATCAACAACAACAACAACAACAACAGCAGATTTCTTCTCGTGACATCATCACTCTCCGTCAGGGATCAGTCACACTACTGTCACCACAGTCCTGTTCTTCGCCCATAACTATTCCATCTCAAAGCTATGTTACTGTAGTAAACAGAGCTAAACCAGAGCTAGCTATGGCGGTGTGGCGGCGTTTCATCGACTCCCGATTATGGCTTTTTATCAATTACAATCAGCGAACAGCTAAAAAAAAGTGACCCTAACCCTCCCCTCTGTCCCCCTCGCCCCCCCCCCAGCGGCCCCGGTCTTCCTGACGGAGCTGCAGAGCCAGGACGTTCCCGACGGCTACCCCGTCAGCTTCGACTGCGTGGTGATCGGCAAGCCGGTGCCCGGCGTGCGCTGGTTCAAGGACGGCAAGCTGCTTGAGGAGAACGACCACTACATGATCAACGAGGACCAGGAGGGCTGCCACCAGCTCATCATCACCACCGCGCTGCCCTCGGACATGGGCGTGTTCCGCTGCATGGCGGAGAACAGCAGCGGCATCGCCGCCACCAAGGCTGAGCTCAGGGTCGACAGTGAGTAGCTACACACATGCGCGCGCGTGCACACACACACACACACACACACACACACACGCACACACACACACACACACACACACACATACAAATACGCACATACACACACACACACATATGCACATATACACACACACACACGCACCCACATATACACATATACATACACACACACACACACACACACACGCACACACACACCCTCACAGACATACAAACAAACATATACGCAATAAAATACGAGTCTAGGTGAGTTCATAACAGTGAACATAGCTATTCACACTTCCAGTCTACTAATACAATTATATACACAGTTGCAGGTGCATACGTAATGTACACACACACACACACACACACACACACACACACACTAATACAACTGTCTCTCCCCACAGTGTCCTGCAGCTCAGATTACGATACTGCTGCTGATGCCACTGAGACCTCCTCATACATCAGTGCCAAGGGTTACCAGTCCAGGTGAGGTCATATACAGTTCACACAGCTGTTCACACTTCCAGTCCAGTTATTAATATATATAGAAACAGATATGCTTACAAAAGCCTTGGAACAAAACATTATTATACCTCTCTCCCCCCACAGTGTAACCGAGGCCTTTGAGTCTGTGGCTGAAGATGAACAGCTCCCTCAAGTGGTGGAGGAGCTGCATGACGTCCACGTCAGTCCCGGCTCACCCATCGCTAAGATGCAGCTCAGGGTCAAAGGTCTGTATTTCACCCCGCCTACCCTGGACCACAGGTCTATCTGAACCTCATCGCGATTCGTCATCGTCATAGAGTGTCACGTGTGAAGACTCGGTAGCGGTCGATCCTAAACGCACTGTCCGGTGTCCGCCTGCCCCAGGATTCCCCAAGCCCCGGCTGTACTGGTTCAAAGACGGCCAGCCGCTGCGCGCCTCCAAACGGCTGCTGCTGCTGACCGAGCGGGACGCCCACAGCCTGGAGATCCTGGAGGTGACCAGGGACGACATGGGAGAGTACTCCGCCTACGTCAGCAACGCCGCCGGCTCCGCCTACTCCTCCGCCAGGCTGCTGGTTCTGGGTAGGCCGACGCCGAAAGGATGTTTTTGATCGAACGTACCGCGATATGACTGGTTTTAGGCTTTTGGCATTTTTATAAACGGCGCTACGGTAGTAGTGGGCAGATCCTATTACAACAGATCAGAAATGAATTGACCGTCGTTCTGCTTCACCAGGTCCAGGAGAGATTGCGCCTCAAGATCCTAGGATCAAAGGTATGATCACTACGCTCGTACTGTACAAAACAGAGTACTGTACATGATGGTGAGACGTACTGTTTGGTGACATTGTGGTTTTTGTTTTGTAGTGTCGTGGGACATTCTGTGTGGTGACGTCGTTGTTTTGGTTTTGTAGTATCGTGAGAAGTTCTGCGTGGCAGCATTGTTGTTTTTTTGTTTTCTGTGCATGGTGACGTTGTTATTGTTGTTGTTTTGTCGGTCAGACTCCAAGGAGCCTCTGGTGCCTCCGCGCTTCCTAGAGAGGTTCAGCAACAGGAAGGTGAAGCAGGGAGCCAGCATCACTCTGTCTGTCAAAGTGGAAGGTACTGCTCACACCGCGCACCACTCCAATCCTTCCTGTTTAACTATGTCAGTTCTAGAGTTCATCTCTCCAACTCTCTCCTCTCCCCTCTTATCCTCGCCCCTCCCCTGCTCTCCTCTCCCCTCCTTTCTTCTCCTCTCCTCTCCCCTCTTTTCCTCTCCCCTCCTCTCCCTTTCTCTCCTCCTCCCCTCTCCACCTCTTCTCTCCCCTACTCTCCCCTCCTCTCTTCCTCTCCTCCCCTCTCTTCCTCTCCTCCCCTCTCCTCCTCTCCTCCCCTCCTCTCCTTTCCTCCCCTCTCCTCCTCTCCTCTCCTCCCCTCTCCTCCTCTGCTCTCCTCCCCTCTCCTCCTCTCCTCCTCTCTCCTCCTCTCCCCAGGCTCCCCGGCTCCCCAGGTGACATGGCTGAAGGAGGAGTCTGCGGAGGACGTGCTGTGGATCAAGCCCGACACCAAGGGCTACAAGGTGGCCAGCTCCGGGCGCCAGCACAGCCTCATCCTCATGGACGTGGGCACGGAGTACGCCGGCGCCTACACCTGCATCGCCACCAACAGGGCGGGCCAGTCCATCTGCACCGCTCACCTGGGGGTGGACGACGGTAAGGCTAGGACCCGTCACAGTACCGGACCGATTAGTACCCATTCCACTGGATGATGTACCTCTGAGCCGTTGTCATTTTTGACTAGTTTTTGACTAGTTTTTGACTTGTTTTTGACTTGTTTTCTGTCACAGCACCACGACCTGTGAAGGAAGAGACCAGTGTGACAGAGTGAGTTTCAGGTTCACCGTCAGTTGGCACACTATTTTTGTACACGTACAATGTGATGTAAATGCGTGTATGATGAGCTCTCGATTGAGGTGTGATCTTCTCTTCTACAGGACTCTGGACATTATCATCAGTCCTCCAGAGGAAGAGGTGGCCAGGGTCAAAGGTGAGGGACGCATGCAGAAACGGCAGCTCCAGCAGATTAGACCAACGCGCTTCTCCGTTTCTGCTGCTGCCGGGTGTTGATGGTTTTCCTTTGCTCGCTGTTGCAGAAAATAAAATGCCGTTTCTGGCTGAAGTTGGTACGGAGGAGTTCCTGATGAAGCTTACCACTCAGATCACGGAGATGGTATCTGCCAAGATCAACCAAGGTGAGTGAGAATGTGTCACGGACTGTTCCATCACAGGTATTAGGTAATATTGGACAGCTGAGATTTAATCAACTTTCATTCATAGTAACATTGCACTCATTGTGAGGAAATCATTTTATTTGTTATATGATATATATACAGTATTATGTATTATATATATCATATTAAATATTATTTTAAGGTGGAAATGATGGAATATGTCCTGATGTATTTGCCAGTGACTTAGTGTGTTTTTTTCTGCAGGATAGGAACTTGAACCTATCTTTCTGTGAACCACAGAAAATATTCTTATGGTGTTTTAAATGGCAAGCCATTTTATTGCCAGTGTTAAATCATCCTATTGATGAAGTCTAAATTCAAATTGTACTCTCACATCGCCCTGTAATGTGGCCATAAACACTATAAGACACCTGTCATAACAATTCATCACAGTCCATGTCATGTTATGAGCTTATGACAAAGGAGTTGATGCAGTCATCGAAAAACAAAAATGCAGTCAGCTGATAGGCTACCTAAAAAGCCATCTATAAATGGAACCCGCTTTATTACTGCACATGGTGCCAAAAACTGTTATGAATGGCTATGTCGGTTGCTGATGTGGCTTTATGAAGTCTCCATTAATGAACAGCTAAAAACGAATCTTGTCAAGTGGCTTGTGCATTTCTTTTGTCTGCTCATCTTTCGTGAAAGTGTTAAGATGATCTTAAGGCTTGTTGTCAATTCCGCAAGTGAATAGAATTTTCAAATTCAAGAGGTCCTCGTTCAATTCTTGAATTCGAGTTCACTTCTGAATTGAAATGGAACTGATTCCAACGTTTACAACTTTGTGCTCACTAATGCTTGTTTTCAAGTGTGTCTTGACCCATGTGTGTATTTCCTACAACCTCTCCCTCCCATGGACAGACGGTTCATTCCTTCATCTCATCGTTCACCCATCCATCCATTCACTCACATGCTCATCTGATCGTTAATTTGTTATTCAGACAGCTTACAGAACCACGAAGTGCTCCAGTGGATGAAATCATGGCCCAAAGCATCCAGTATGTATGAAACTAGACTCAGTAGCCTCGCTTAAGCCGCACATTCTTTCCACAAGGAGACGTGTTTCTTTTAGTCTCTGGACTTTTAAGCTTTGGTTTCTTGTGAAGTCCCGTCCTCCTCTACATCTCCCCCTGTCTGTTTTAGTTGGATTAATGTCTAGAAGAGGAGTTAGCATGAAGAAACAACAGGGTTGAGACGGGAATAACTTGTGTTGCACAAAAGAGCCTGAGATGATAACTTGTGGAAACAATGTAGGCTTGTTGGTGTTCTTAGCCTCAGTCTCAGAAGACACTGATACATATTTCATGTTTTCACAATAGACACCATTGAAGCACAGTTAAGATTCCCTCAGATGGTAGTGGACGAAGTGGAGAAGCCGTCATTAAAACAGTTCCATCATTTACCATATCGCTATATACTATATGGGCAAACATGTCTCTCTCCTTGTTATGTTTTTCCATGTAGTTTGTGTTATTATGCTTTTGTGTCTTGTCAACTACCTGTGCATATGGTTGTAGTGGCTTCAGACTTAGATACAGCAGCACACAGCTGGAATACATGATCATAGACATGTATGGACAGAACACAGACCACACATATCTTATATCTATAGTACCTTTCTTGTAGCCTCGTGAGACCATCCTGATCTCGTGAGCTCCTCCGCGTAGAGAAACAGAATGGAGATCAGGACGGTTACTACGAAGCTATACTTTTCTTGTGCACGCCTCTAGAATACTAACTACTGTAGATTACTGTTGTATACCCCTTGTAATCATGACGTAAAACAGAAGCAAACTGTTGATGGCACTACTGTGTAGCTTATCTAACCTTTTGAGTGATCTTGATTCGTTATGGTGACTTACAGGTGCGGGCAATTACCGGTAGAGGTGAGAAATATATTTGGGGGAGAATGTCAGTCAAGATATCAGTCCTCGATATCAGTCAAGGTTCATGAATCCTACAAGCTCCACATTTTGATGTTTTGACGGTCGTATCAGTGACCAGTTCCCCCTCCTTGTTGTGAAGTGAGTGTAGACTGCGTGTGTTCTCCTCCTCTGAAACCGCCTCCCCCTCTCCCTCCCCCAACCCCCCCCCCCCCCACCCCTCCAGCCGCCTCCCTACGCGTCCCGGCGGCAGATAGCGACGACGAGACCAAGACGCCCACCGCCACGCCCCACCACGGCCGCTCGCGCCCCCCCTCCCTCATCGTGGACTCGTCTTCCGAGTCTGACGACGGCGACGCCAGGGGAGAGGTGAGCGCCGGCCACGCCCCCTCACAGACCCGCCGTTCTCTCACGCGTCACCGGACAAACGTGGCGAAATTACATTCAGAGAAGTCCTCATCGGTGTCACTCTGCGTACTTAAGCATGAATACACTCATCAGCCGGTGTCTGTGGTCCCAACCTTCCTACAGATGTTCGACATCTACGTGGCCACGGCTGACTACAATCCCACCATCGCCAACAAAGAGAACATTTCTCTGAAGGAGGGTCAGTACGTCGAGGTTCTGGACTCGGCCCACCCACTGAAATGGCTGGTCCGGACCAAGCCCACCAAAACCACCCCATCCCGCCAGGGTTGGGTCTCACCAGCCTACCTGGACAAGAAGCTGAAGGTACAGTACGGCATGTTTTTAGGACCGGAAATGCGTCGATAATCCGACAAATGTACCTCTTTCTAATCCTCCTAATGCCACCTCGTTCGTAAAGTCATTTTTGTCGACTCCTCTCACGGTAAACTTCTTGCGCTGCAGCTGTCCGCGGATGCCGGCGACCTGCCGGAAACGGGCGGAGAGGAGGTCTCGGAGGGCGAGTACAAGAGGAGACTGTGGTGCGTCCGAAACCTCTTGACATACAGACAAGATTCTAGACTCGCCCAAACCCAGTGATACAGGCTCTGAACTCCACCATGTCCTGTCCTATCCCCTCTCAGCCAACTGATCCAGGAGATGATCAGCAGTGAGGCAGAGTTTATCAAGGAGATGGACTTCTTCGCCTCCCACCATGTGAAGCAGGCGGACGGTCCCGACGCCCCCGCGGACATCGCCAGCCAGAAGGCGGCCATCTTCAGGAACGTGGAGGAGATCAACGCCTTCCATAGCGAGTGAGTACGGCCCACCTGACTTTGTTCTGTAAGCATAGATACTGTTGACGGAATGCCGTCATCATAGTCTACCTACAGTATGATACCGGTTTGCCCTGACCTGACCCTGCGTCCTGTAGGTCCATGCTCCCTAAGCTGAATGAGTGTGAAACCGACGACGACGTGGCCATGCGCTTCCTGAGGAGCACGGGGGGCTTTGAGAAGTACCTCCATTACCTCGTGGGCCAGGACCAGGCTGAGTCTGTCATCAGTGACAAGGCTGTCCACCAATTCTTCAAGGTAAAACCCAGCCTTCTAATGCACCCATCAGTCCGAGTTAGCCTTTTAGCCCATGCTACTGTACTAGCACTGAACCGTAGGTCATCAAGTCTCAAGCGCGATGATTCCCCAAGGCTTGATGCTTGGTTAGGAATGCCGCCCGTCTGTCTCTCGCTCGTAGGAGTACACGGACAAAGTGCAGGCTGAGACGGATCCTGAAGGACCTCCTGTCCTGAGTATCAACGCCTACCTGCAGAGGCCACTGGACAGGATCCAGAAGTACAAGGCCTTCCTCAAGGTTTGAGTTTACCTTCAAGATCACTAATACGGAATGATTTGCTCAAACTATATGACGTTTTTTATGTATTTTTTTTTATTTTTTTATTTTATTGTATTATTATTGTATTTATTGCATGTATTGTTTTTAATGTTCTTAAAACTGTATGCACTGTATGCATGTAATCCTTTTGTTTTTAATGTAAAGCACTTTGAACCACAGTTCCTGTAGAAAGCTGCTATATAAATAAAGTTTGATTGATTGATTGACAAACCGCACAAATCCATCCGAGAACCTATAACACGATCACACCAGGTGTTCGGAAACTGAAAAACGTCTTCCGATGTCCTATATTAGGAGCTGATCAGGAACAAGGCCAGGAACGGTCAGAACTGCTGCCTGCTGGAGGAGGCCTATGCCATGGTGTCGTCTCTCCCTCAGCGCTCGGAGAACACCCATCACGTCTCCATGATAGAGAACTACCCCGCCACCCTGGACGTCCTGGGAGAACCAATCAGACAGGTGAACTAAAACTACCACTCTGCTTTCCTTGTCCGTCCCATCATCTCCCAAGCCCTGCCCTGCCCATTACAATGGTACTGAATAAGTCACAGCTTGATGAAACCTACCCAGGGGACAGTGATCTGAGTGTGGGT
>NC_140257.1:10955516-10985516 GCF_949987555.1 Borostomias antarcticus
CCCCATAAAACCGCTCCATTCTGATATCTTCGTAGTCACTGAGCAGGAGACCAAAATACCAAAGAAAACCATCATCATGTAAGTGTGACTGCTAGGTTTCGGTGCAGGTGGGTGGGGGTTGGGGGTGTGATCGTGTGGGCACACGCACGCAGGGTCATGCAGTATTTAAACCCAAGGTGTGAGGGACTAAGCCGGACCAAAGGATGGGCTCCTCTCGCTCACTGCACGTACAGTAACACCAAACACGTACAGTAACACATCCTGTATGCTCAGAGAATTCCTTCACACAAAAGAAAGGATTAAAAAAAGAAAACATTGGCTTAAGGGCTACACCCGCCGATATGTATGGAATGGTATTGATTTGTGCTTGTACAGTACTTATCCCTTAAATCATGTACCATTGCAAAGAAAGCCTACTGTGTGTGTGTGTGTGTGTGTGTGTGTGTGTGTGTACATACACTAACTCTACCTTTAGTCCCACAGTGTTCTAGCCGCATGCCATCCAGCTGTGTGAAGTGTAGTGTTTGGCTGTAACACCCTCTGCGCACCCTCATTCTCATTCCCCCCCGCTGTGTTTGGTTCCCCTCCAGAGAGGAGACTATAACCACGGTGGTGAAGAACACTTCACGCATGAAGAGACGCGCGTCCCCAGGCCGGGCCCCGCTGGGGGCCTACCGCTCAGAGACCTCCACCCCGGAGCCTGCCGCCTCTGCCCGGCAGAGGAGGCCGCCGGCCCCCAGGAAGACCACCATCCCCACCCTCTACGTGACGGAGCACGAGGGGGCGGCGGCCAGGCCGCAGCCCAGGTGGGTGGAGGTGGAGGAGGTCATCGAGTACAAGGTCAACAAGTCCCCCATGCTGAGCAGACGGAGGG
This sequence comes from Borostomias antarcticus, assembly GCF_949987555.1. Classification (NCBI taxonomy): domain Eukaryota; kingdom Metazoa; phylum Chordata; class Actinopteri; order Stomiiformes; family Stomiidae; genus Borostomias; species Borostomias antarcticus. Next base: position 10,956,391 of record NC_140257.1, read on the forward strand.
GGGTCTCTCCGGCGGTCTCCGATCGGTCGCAGACCCCCACCTACATGACCAGGCAGACCTACGCTGCCAGGCCCAGGAGATCCGGCCCAGACAACCCCAACAGCAACAACTCCAATAACAAGCAGGTGGAGCAGGCCCAGGTGGAGCTGCAGGGAGAGGGCGGCAGCTCGTCCCCGACCTGGGAGGAGGAAGAGGGAGCCGCCGTGACGGAGGTCAGCCCTGGCTCCGGCGGAGAGGCCCGCGAGCTCTCCTCCGTCCTGGGCCTCAGCGATCGGGATGACGAGGAGGAGGAGGATGGAGAAACCATCATCGTGGAGCCAGACGACGAAGACGACTGTGACCCGCTCGGGAGCCGTGAGCCTAAGATCCTCACCCGCGGGGGTCGCGTGCTCACCCTGGAGGATTTGGAGGACTACGTCCCGGGGGAGGGGGAGACCTACGGCTCCTCGGGCGCCGGGCGCCCCCCCGCCGAGAAGCCCTGCGAGATCTCCGTGCTCCAGAGGGAGATCGGGGGCTCTGCCGTGGGCCAGCCCGTGCTCCTCAACGTGGGGCGGCCCGTGGCGGCGCCCAGGCAGAGGGCCGGCTTCTTCAGTCGCTTCAGGGAGCACCTGACCAGCAGCCTGTTCTCCCCAGCGTCCCCCCGGCCGAGCGCGGCCCCGGCCGGAAGGGAGAGAGAGGTCCCCATTCTGGTGAGCCAGGCCGGTGCGTTCGGCCACGGCGAGCTGGAGGTCCGGCCGTCGTACTGCTCAGAGGTGCAGAGAGTGGAAGGGGGGCAGCAGAGCTACAAAACCAAGGTGTCGGCGCAGACCTACGGTTACACGTCAGTGGGCAAGCCAGTCACTCTTCAAATAAGCAAGAAGAACCCATGTTAAAACCAATTACAGAGAAGATGGTTGGGATAGAGCCGAGCAATTTTTATTTGGTATAATAGCCCTCTTTGTCTTAAATGGGAACATCTTCTAAAAAACAACAACATAATTATAACCTTGATGGCAGATCATTCCATTTTGAAGCAATCCATCTTTTTGAGGCAACCCAAGTGATAGACCCCCTTCTATCAGTCTTTTCCTCTGTCAAATGCTGAGAGTCGATGATCTGGTCGATGTTATAAAAGCAGTGGAATATGCTGTTTTAATGACTTTGAAAGCCATTGTGCGCAACCCTTGAGATAATGTTGCTTTGACTCAAATTTGATGCAGAAGACAAATAATAGAAATGTCTGCAGTGTTGCAACATGGGACTGTACATTTAGCATTTACAAGTCCAGCATCCATCTGTTCAGCATGTGACTGATGTTTTGACTTACATTGTCTTGGCTTCTGTCAGCGGTCAGTCTAGAGAATAAGTCTTGTCAACAGTTTAAGTGAGAAGAGGTTTGATGAAATAAGGGAGATAAGATAAAGATGTGAGTCATGCTATATATCATATCTTTGTACAGAAATAATTCCTGGAAAAATGAATAGACTGAATGGATATGGAAGAAGTCCAGCAACAGAACATATGTTGTCCAGAAGAGCAGTGAGATGTGCTCTCCTACATGAAGAGGAATGTTGAGACGATTTCTATACAGTCAAGTACAACAGAGCATTGAGAAATGCCTCTGAATAGCAGTCGTGATGATTCTATCAAATCACACTGCAAAGAAGCCAATTATGATTGCATATCTCCACAGCTTGGGCTGTCCTTTGTGAAGCATTTCTAGATGAACTGCAAGCTGCATACGATATAATCTACATATAACATGTCACTTGTGGTGTGGAATGATCTAGGTCTATGATAGAGGTTTGGTGTGATTGATGTTTGTACTTCTGGTACCCATTATGGAACTAAATTAATTTATCTTGCACTGAATATATAAAGGGGAAGTTCCTTGCTCAGAGTAATTTCAATACGGCACACAGAAAACCACACAACTTTAAAGGTATGTGCGGTAAATGTTTAAAAAAAAAAGTAACTGCATGACATGTATAGCCTTTTGAAAGCTGATTGGGAGATCATCTAAGATCATTAAATACAGTAATCATATCTTGTGGGTCATGCATCAATGAGCATACAGTTTAGTTAAAGGGGTGAGTTGTCTTCAGAAAGAAGTGTGATGTTTTATTGTGTTGTTTTTTGAAATGTCTTGTTTAAGTATAACATGGTACAGTGCATTTTGTGTAAGTTCAGCATAAAATCACAGGTTTTGACTGCCTGCACGTGTTTAGTTGATGGAAAGACATGTTTGGGGACTCAGTGTTGAATATTAATAAACAGAATTTATTGCAAGTGATGAACATGATCAGCCTCCTTCTCTGGTTAAAGCATTATCTAATACACTACACATTACCAGGACCATTTAAAAGGAGTGTATTTATTGTATGGTTTCATTCTAAAAACTGGAGCACTGTGCACTTTGACTTTATTACGCTTGTAAAATACATACAGTACAATGTTTTTCTAAGGGCTTATTTGTAAAAGCTGGGTATGTTATTAACATTTGAACCAAAGAAACATGCATCTCAAATAGATGTAACATTTAAACACTAAATGTCAAAACTATTTGTGCAAAGGAATGGATTACATTTCAGAAGGAGCTCAAATACAGCTGTTTTACAGGTTAATGACAAATACAGGACTCACACTTTTCACTCAATATGTTTGCACTTCCAAATGTTTTCTCACTTCACTGCCCAAGCAAGGGAGGCCCACTGGATACAGTATCATTACAGATTGAATAAAATAAAATGTAAAATAATGATAGAAAAGCATTTTACAAATACAAGAAATATAACTGTCATTAAATACATATATTCAGGGTTAGACTGCTCAAGAGTTAAGTTGTCATTTCTTAAAATGTAAAGGGTTAGGTTGTCGTTTCATAAAACATACTGTAACTCATTCAGAAATTAATATTATGATTCAGAAATTAATATGATTGCAAATGTTAAATCAATATTGGGTAATGCTTTCCTTGTTTTGTTTCCAGTCACCTTATTTCCTGGTATCAAACAATTAAGCAATAATAATTATACAGCTATTACTTTAGGATTACCTCTTGGTAACACAAGGATACCATCTGTTACAGAGTGGATGCATGTGAAGTACAAAATATAAGTCAGTCTGCTTGTATTTATATGAACTGTAAAAAAACACCTTACCTAATATAGGAGTTCTGCCATTTCAACTGTATGGCTGGCTCGAGTCAATCCCTAAGCAGCCAATAGCAGCTAAGTTCCTGAGATCAGTTGTGCCACAGACAATGCAAATCTGTGTCCCTTAACTAATGTAAGATCCAGGGTAGCTCAGGTCAGGGCTCCCACTCATTTTTACCAATAACATTTCTAAACATTTTTACCATAACCTCTTACATTTCAATAACTACATTTCTGCATTTTAATGGGTTAAAGTAGCATTACAACTACTATAATAATGTAAACATATAAAGATAATGAAAATATGTTTGTGGAATTGAAAGCATGAATGTGGACTACAGCTTGGAAGAACGACAAAAATACATGAATGTGATGCGCTTACAAAATGAATTGCTAGAACCATGATCATTTCGGGTCACTTTCAAATTTCCATGACTATTCCAGAACTTTTTGGATATTTTAGCATTTTTCAGAACAGGCCAACAGTCCTGGAAGATCCTTTTCCAGGATTTCCATGACCATCTTGACGTGGTGGTTGTTTATGTTGTTGTTGTTAGCTGCCATATGCGCGTACACACTACAGAAACCACAATCATTTACTTTCTCCTCTAAGCACGTCTGGCTTTGATGATGGAACCATTTTTGACTGTAGCTGATAGAGAAAGGGTGCTCCAACACCACTGTCTTTATACAACCAAATTGTCTTAGGACCTTCCATTGTTTATCAACATGAATACAGTTCTGTAAGGGATTAGGACAGGCTGGTAGATGGACAGAATGACTCAAAACAAGGCTTCATTTCCTATGTGCAGTAACTCCTTCCTTCATAACCCCTTCCAGCAAAAAAACAAGTCAAAATGTCTTATGGAGTATCGCAGTCACATACTACAAAACCAGTTAAAACCATGTTTTGACTTTTCACCAGAAGTCAAAGGAATAGATAAAGTCTTTAACAGTACCTCCATTTACAGTATTATACCATATTCTTATAACTACTTCTTCCACATGTGTAAAACGCAGGTCTTCTTGGGCACGCAAAGGCAACATTGACCATCTGAGGCTGAGGTGAGGGATGTTTTCTGGGATTCACAGGCCTATCGGTACCTGACGGAATGTTCTGGACTGGAATGGAGGTCTTCCATATTGTAAGTATTGTAAGTAGTGGCCAGAGTGGACATGGGATTTCAGATTTCTCAACTCTTAAGATGACATGTTGGTTTTCTGGACTTGTTTGATTTCCTGGAGAGGGAAACAAGACTCGGGGTTTAAACCAAGACCGTGTTTGATGTGGTCCAATCATATAAAGCTCCACTCAATCCAATACTAACTCACCTCAAGGAGTGCATCCTTCAGCTTCTCATAGGCGTTCTCAAGGTTATCATTGACGACAACAACATCAAATAAACCAGGTTCCTTGCCTAAGGGATGGAGGCGAGCAAATCAGACAACGTTCCAAACAATGATTTCATGATGAAGCTCAATCCGACATCTTTCAGGATCAGACTTACTCAGCTCCATGTCCACATGAGCTGCTTTTAAACGCTTCTGGAGGCTTTCCTCTGACTCGGTTTTTCTGTCCCTTAAACGTTTTTCCTGACAGAACAAATCAGAGAGATATATCAATTGAAAGGAAATATCTATGAAAGTCAAAAGTCACTATTAGAGATGGGTATCGGGAACTGGTATTTTTCGGTACGTCATTGGGTCAGTACCGAAATATTGATAAGCTCATGGACAAACGGTGCTGCTATCAGTATTTAACATATTCATTTCATAAATCCATGGAGCCGCATTAATTTCATAAATCAGCCGACAGCTGGCATCCGTCCCCTAATCATGACCAAGCTGCTGGTGACAGGTGATGATGTTTCCTTGTTATTGTTTGTCTCTCAAGGAAGTAGGCATAGTGGCAGACAGGGCAAAATGGTACTTGATCAAATCTACAGACGGTGCTAAATGCAGTTTATGTAAAAAGTTAGTTGTGTCCAAAGGGGGGTAGCACCAGCAACCTCACGAAACACTTACACAAGTTTCACATTTGGTAAATGTGAAGCAGTGCACTGTGTTTGACTGAATTAGCGAAGTGGCTGATGCTAACGCTGATAGAAGCAGATGAGCCAGGCTAAAGATGCAGATTACACTCATTATCATTACTATGGCCTACTACTACTTTGTTTTATATTTGCCTTGCACAATCTTTACAGGTAAAAGTCAGCTTACTTGTCTTTAACCTACTTAAATGACTCAGTCACACAGCACAAATACACTGATGACCTGCACTGAATGGATCAGCCAGGGTTGCATAATCCTGACTTTTTTTGAGTTTCTGATTGATTTTGCAAGGATACTATCAGCTAGACATACAAAAAAAAAAGATGAAATCAGCCCACACCACACATGATTAAATCATTAAAACACTCAGCTAAACTGCAGGTAATCTACAAAATAGCAGGAGGAAAAAGTTGCTTATTTGGACAACAAGAGAGGTGACGTGACTGCTTGCCTCCGCACACGCAACTTCAGTATGTGTCATCAAGTCACCTTTTTTATGCCTTTTCATTTGAATGGCTCGAGATCTACCAGCATAGCTTCTGCAACCTACTGGTTGATCGCGATGGACGTACTGGGCACCCCTACTGTAGGGAGATGACCACAGCCCTTAACCCCAGTTCCCCCTTCCAGAGGCACATTATCAGACACCCTCAAACCTGCTTAACATGCAGGTAAAAAGAGAAACATCACAGCTGAGCTTGCCGATGTGTAAAAAGTAGCCATAACCAGCAACGGCTTTGACAAATATCACACAGGATCACTATATTACAGTCAGTCCACTATGTCAATGAAGGCCAACTGAGACAGAAACATCGACCCAAGCAGTGCATGAGTCCCAAAGTGGTAGAGTAGTATCGATAAGAGTATAGATAAGTATCGGTATCAATAAGCAATATCGGTATCGATACCGGTATCGATAACATCCTAACGATACCCATCCCTAGTCACTATGAGGTACATCACATTAGTAAAGTCACTTGTGTGGCACCACACCTTAGCGCAACACCACACCTCCACCCCCCACACCTGTGGACAAAGAAAGTGCACTGAACAAATGCTTCGCATCGCCGGCAGACGTGCCGCTAGCTCACCAGGACGCTCATGGAGGGAGGCTGGATGGAGACGTAGATGGGGTTGAGGTCCGTCTTCTTGATGTTCCTCACACCTTGCATGTCGATGTCCAGGATGCAGATGAGGTTCTTGGACTGGACATGCTGGACGGCGGCTTTGCTCGTCCCGTACATGTTCCCCGAAAACTCGGCGTTCTCGATGAACTTGCTGTTGGCGATCGCTGCCTGCATGACCTCCCTCGTGACGTAATGGTAATCTGAAAGGACAGTGAGCAAAATTATTAAAAACCTGATGAGGTGGGACGGTTAAAAAACGATTGAGGGTAAGAAATCGCTTCAGCCTTGCTTGTAAACAAAAGTGAATTAATAGAAGAAGAAAAAATCTGCCAGGAGCCTACCTTTGCCATTCTCTTCACCAGGTCGAGGGTTTCTGGTTGTATCTGATGGATGAGAACACACGTTAGGTCTAGGCCTACTGTAAGTCAGCCAAGACTTAGCTGTAGAACGCAGGACGTTTTTCTAGACAACTGTGCAATAAGCAGTTTACAAGGCCGGACTTACGCGAGACGCTGAAGCCAAAGATGCCTTCGTACTCGTTCATGAGCTTCTTGAGAAGGGTGCTCTTCCCTGCCCCCGAGGGTCCACTCAGCACCACGGGCCTGGGTCCGGGTCCTGCCATAGCTGCCGCACACCAGGATAAACAGAACGGGTGTGAGTCAGAAGGAGCAGGGGGGGACCATCCAGCCTGGGACCCCGCCCCACGCAAGGCGTGGATCTCTCATGTAATGAGAGATCCTCATCCAAGCTCACAACAATCATGTACGGGCTTCAATTACCGAGCCTACAGTGGTACAGCAGGCAAATGGAAAACTACACAAGCCAGCTAACGACATCCCAAGAGACCATACAAGCCAGAAGAATGAGCTGACAATCCGACAATCAGTGCAATGAAAACATGTTTCGACGACACTAGTGAAACCAATCAACACACAAGCAAGGTAATCAGGTCCTGTTGCTAAGGTGCAGTCATGGAAGAGGCCTTCTAGCCCTAATTGGAGAGCCTTCGATTGCATAGCTTATTATGATGAAGCTCCTGATTAAGTGTACAGTAGGAAAAACTGACTTCAAACCACATATCACTTGATGAATATATTTCATTTGTTAATGTCAAATAACAAACAAGTTTATTAAAATAAACAAACAAAACTACCAGAACCCCTCTTGCCATCGGATGTAGCATGCAAGTTAAAACAAAACAATAGAAATCCAGCTTTAGAAAACAGAAAAAAGTCTATTTCAAAACAATGGCTAGTATGGGCCATCTCAAAACAGCTTTGAAGCCAATTCAGTGGACTTTGTAAATATGGTCAATTACACAAGAGTAGTAGGAAAGTAGTAGCCAAAGCTTACATAACAGTGAAGCTAGAGTTACAATCTTAGCATGCCGGTAGTATTGTTAAAATACTCGACCTACTATAGGGCTAACCCTGCTTCCTGGTGATGTGCTCTGATTCCAAAGACGTGTAGACATGGAATATAAAGTGCCTTGAACTTCTGCCAATACTACAGAAAGACCCTACTTCCATTATGACCAAAAATTAAGTATTATATATGTCTTCATTCTGAAGAGAGCCTCCTGTTCTGTCCTTACCTTTCCACAGTGGTGACGTGTGTGTGTGTGTGTGTGTGTGTGTGAAGCTGAGCACTGAACAGGATGTGGGAGAACAGGAATATCTCATGAATGAGAATGGGAGGGTGTGGCTGTGTTTGGGGGTGTAGCCTACACAGCTTCATAAGATGCCTGAAATACCACTCTTTCCAATGGTCATTGGATAAAAAGCCAAAACAATGTACCCTGCCTGTGATCAATTAGCATAGGCACAACTACTTACCTATAATGTGGTTAATAATATCTACTAAGCCGAGCTTCAATAGGTTAGGTTTCATGCTGTATAGGCTAGTAGCAATGAGGATATGTGTAGCCTATTCTAAAACAAGTTTAGCGTTCAGATTCAAAACTGCATCTAGGCCTGTATAGCCTTATATCAACAATTGGATTTCCAAATTAGTTATTTAGTGGATTATGTCTTCCAAATAAGTTTTCTTTTTCAATAATGCTTAATTATAATTCTTCAAAGTTAGCTACGCAAAAGAATAAAGCAGCTTCTTCAAATTTGTATGAAGATTCTAAGTATGGTAAAAAATAAATAAAAAAAAGGAGTAAAAAAAAAAAGGTACACTCCTTGTGGATGATGTGCCATACGTAGCCCTAAGAGGTGCCACCTCCGCAATCAATCTTTAAAACTACAAGCTATGCAAGACTAGGCCTTTGTTTTTCAGGTGTCTGTGGTGGCAATGTAAGCATATTACCCTTCTAATATGCTAATTTATTTAGGCTACAGCTGACATTTCTTTTCTCAGTTTACAAAAATAGCTGAAAACACATGGCTTTAGCCCTCTCCCCCCTCCCTGCCAAACGGATTCAGCGAGACTGCTCTCACAGCTGCAAGTGACAGGCATTCTCTCTCCTGCCTCTTGAATGGTCTAAACCCAGCATCAGAAACAGAGACTCAGATTTGACCCGGAGATGCAGATGTGCCATTATCAAAATAACACACATTTTGTCTCTGAAATAGACTGCCCATATCTGGTTGAAATGCCTTTGTGATGAATAACTAGCCAAAACTTATCATTCCTATCATCCAGTCAGCTGATAGCCTAGGCCAAGAAGTAAACTTCCTTCTCTTACAGAGCAATCTGTACCTAGGCTAGTTCCTATGTGATAGAACACATAGTTTCAACACTCAAACAACACATTCATGCCACTTCACTACAAGTCTACATTTCTCTGTGAAAGACGACAGTGTTGTGCAAATGAGGGACATGTGAGCATGAAGTTAATTGAAATCAGAGTTTCCCTATCTGCTGTTCAGGGCATTGGGTTCATCCTGGTGCTACCATCAGCATGTGATCGATCTTTCCATGTGACTTTTCATCATGTGTAATCTGTTAGGTCTGAACTTACTGATTATTGCAGTCAGCTGTAAGGTACAATAAGGAAATTGTTAGATAAGTTCTTCCTTGTGTGCATGTGGAAGCCATAACGTATTGATGTCAGATTCAACCTGGAATGACCGGTCTTTCATATCTGATTCAACCTGGAATGACCGGTCTTCCATATCTGTGCTGTTGCTGTCAAAACATGGTAATTTCACAGTACAAATATGGACCTGCAGACATGCTGGAGTGTTAACTTTTTCTTTTTATAAATGTCCTTTCCAATACCAAGTGTCCTTTCTAGTCTACTTACAGTACCTAACAGCTATTAGTTGATGAACGATGGCAAGATTAATACAGATTACATCAGCTAATGGTAGTGTAACATGTAGGCTACGCCTTAGAGAACCCAATAAAATCACTAGATTATATTATAGCTGTACCTTGCCGGTTTTAACAAAATATTCACTTGATAAGACAACAGCCAACCATAAATGAGCGATGCACTTTGACACCCACTTTAGGTAGGCGTTAGTCAGAGAGCGAGTTAACTTGCCAGGCACCTATGGCAAGCCGTTTTAACATTTATTAACTAGACTTGACTATCCGGAATTAACATTACAGATATCAACAACCTTTTTTTGACTAGTCATAATCACATTTTAACTAGTCAGAATTTTTATTCAAGATATCTATAACGTCATTCTGACTAGTCAAAACGACAGTTAGAGATATCAACAACCTTTTTTTGACTAGTCATAATCACATTTTAGATATCTGCAACGTCATTTCGCCTGGTAGATTCAAACTACTTTTACCATTCACGTGTATGGGGTACGCCATTACAGATATCTACAATTCAGTTGCGGATATCCACAATGTGAATTGCAGATATCTATAACTGAATTATAACTAGTTGTAATTCCAGTTTCAGATATCTACAATTTATTTCTGACTAGTCATAATTCCAATTCAAGATATCTACAACTTCATTCAAGATATCTTAAACTTAATTTAAGATATCTTAAAAATGACATTGTAGATATCTTGAATTAAAGGGAATTAAATATATCTTGAACTGGAATTATGACTAGTCAGAATTAAATTGTAGTTATCTGAAACTGGAATTACACCTAGACATAATTAAATTATAGATATCCGCAATTCACATTGTGGATATCCGCAACTGAATTGTAGATATCTGTAATGACGTACCCCATACACATGAATGGCAAAAGTAGTTTGAATCTACTAGGCGAAATTACGTTGCAGATATCTAAAATTTGAGTTTTGCCTAGTCAAAACATAATTAAAGATATCCTGATTTAGAGTTTTGACTAGGCAAAATTATGTTACAGATATCCTCAACGAATATCGAGTCTACTTAATAAATGTTAAAACGGCTTGCCATAGGCACCACCATAAACTGTCTGGACTGAAGATTAGTGTCGTGAATGAAATCAGTTACAGTAGCAAATATTCTATATATAAAAACAATATAACTGAATAACATACAAGTCATCAAGCAGTAGTATGCAACATTTTTCATACATATAAGTGCAGTCCATAAAATAGAGTGCCCAGGCATCCCTGAACTATAACGTTACCCTCCACCCTGACTATCTGGTGATGATGAATTACAGACGAAAGCAGGCTACTGATAGCACAAATTCCAAAGAGTAACTATCAACGAGTCGATTAGCATCCTACCCGAGAAGAGCCTGGAAAAATATTTCATATACATCTGCAATAAATGTGGTCCAATATGTAAACACTGTCACCGAAGCGTCTTCTTCCTCCTCAGTCCAACTGCTACTTTCAGCGTGAGAGCCATTTGTGTGACTACGTCATCATCGCGCGCCCAAAAGACCGTGCGCAAGTCAGAAATACCAAAAACATAAGAAATACCAGAAATATAACTCATAAACAGACATTAAATAAACAAACAAGCGTCAAGATAAATACAACGCAAGAAGTGCATGTGATTCAGAAGTAATCCCCCAATTTCCAACATTATCGCTGCTCCAATTACTTTAGCTAACTATGTTAGCACTGTTAGTGGTTGGACGCTGGAAGACCGCAAGCTTGCGCGCACGCTAACCTCGTCAAAGTGGGTTTCTAGCATGGATGCATTAGCTAACCGTTAGCCAAGTTAGCTCCTTAGTTAGCGAGCAGGTTAAGCAATCGAGTGCCGTGACGAGTCGATGATTTAAGTTTCCACTCTTTTGTTATGTTTTGCTTCAAGATTTATAACTACAAAGACGGCCTTGTTCAGCAAGCTAGCAGCTAGCTTAGTAAGCTGATAGATGAACGAATCATACTTGAGCTAGCAAGCTAGGTAGCTAACGGTACACCGTCGTTGTGCTGTTGGACATCCTCCCTGGATGAACACGAACAAGGCCTCTGGTACTAGCGCCCACGTGTGACCGTGTAAACAACCTAAAGAGTGGTTGAGCCAACGTTGCAGAAATGTTTGGGTCCTCGAGATCTGGAGGTGTTCGGGGAGGTCAAGACCAATTCAACTGGGACGATGTGAAAGGCGATAAACACAGGGAAAACTACCTTGGTAAGTGGCGCGACTAGCTAGCTCACTTTAGTGCTAGCAACGACACTGAGTAGACGGTAGGCACCTAGCTCGCTACAACAAGCTGGGGAGCTTCTACCTGCACACGCACGCCACGTTTGCTTACCTTTTGCATTCGTAACGGTATGATTCCTCATTACATTTCTTGACGGCAACTTGAAATGTTGTCTTAAAGGTCCTTGCTCACGCCCTTACCCTGTAAACGGTTAACCCGACCACTAACGTTACACACCACTAGCTCAGTGTTGTGTCGAAATTGGGAACCTGGTAGCTAGCGAGAGCTTTAGCAAGAAAGACTTCATACCATAGATCAATGAAGAGAGGGTAGCACACTGCTGCCGCCAGTGAGCATGAGCATGCCAAGTCTACGTTGCACACGGCTTGTTCAAATTGTTGTATGGTAGCTAGTGTAAATGAGTAGCTACATTTACAGATTAGATAGTTACTCTGCCCTTATTACAAATATCAAGTTTGCTAGTCATGCACTCTCCTGGGGTGCATTCAACGGTGCGACGTTTAGTATGGCTAGCAGGACTGCATTTATGTGTATCATTACAACATACAAAGTTATTTTCCTTTGCCAAACTTTACCATTGTATGTTCATGACACAATTTACTGATGAAACATTTTCTTTGATATGTGTAGGGATGGGTATAGTTAGGATTCTATCGATTCTGGTATCGATACCGATATTACTTATCGATACTACTCTACCACTTTGGGACTCATGCACTGCTTCGGTCGATGTTTCTGTCTCAGTTGGCCTTCATTTACAAGGAATGAATGAAGGAATGAATAGTTCATTAATTCATCAAATGATTCATTAATTCATTCATTTTTGGAAATCAGTATCAATACCCAGCAGTAGTATTACTAATAGTTACCCGTTAAGATTGTGCAAGGCAAATATACAACAAAGTTAACGTTCCACTTCCAGTGTGAAGTAATTGCTAGCTTGATTAATGATTAATAATAATTGATTTTGTTATCATCGGCCTGTGAACACCAGCACTCTCTGGATCGGTTCACAGCCGAGTGCGAAGCGGCTGGGATGAAAATCAGCACCTCCAAATCTGAGGCCATGGTTCTCAGAAGGAAACCGGTACCCCAAGTGAAGGAGTTCAAGTATCTGGGGGTCTTGTTCACGAGTGAGGGGACTATGGAGCGGGAGTCTGACCGGAGAATCGGAGCAGCAGGAGCGGTTCTGCAGTTGCTTTACCGCACTGTTGTGATGAAAAGAGAGCTGAGCCAAAAGGCAAAGCTCTCGATCTACCGGTCTATCTTCGTTCCTAGTCTCTCACCTATGGTCATGAAGGATGGGTCATGACCGAAAGAACGAGATCAAGGATACAAGCGGCTGAGATGAGTTTTCTCCGGAGGGTGGCTGGTGTCTCCCTGAGAGATTGGGTGAGAAGTTCAGTCATCCATGAGAGACTCGGAGTCTCCTTTGCGTCAAAAGGAGGCAGTTGAGGTGGTTCGGACATCTAGTGAGGATGCCTCCTGGGCGAGGTAGGCACCTAGGGAGGTCTCCCAGGCGTGTCCAGCTGGGAGGAGGCCGTGGGGTAGACACAGGACTAGGTGGTGGGACTACATCTCCGCAGTGGCCTGTGAGCGGCTAAAGATTCCCCAGGCAGAGCTGGTTGATGCTGCTAGGGAAAGGGATGTCTGGGGCCCCCTGCTGGAACTGCTGCCTCTGCGACCCGACCCAGGATAAGCGGATGACGATGGATGGATTTTGAAACAATGTTGTTATTTTTTAATGGGTTTTCAGCAATGGGATTCTTTTAAAGATAAGATATGACTTAAATGACGCATGAATTAAAACCTAGCCAATGTTAAGTGACAGGGGGGCGGGGGTTCCGGTGGCGTGAGGTGGGGGCCTGTCATACACGCCGCACTGCTTCCCATTTACCGAATGTGAAACTTGTAAGTGTTTCCTGAGGTTGCTGGTGTTACTCCCTCTGGACACAACTAACTTTTTACATAAACTGCATAGCACCATCGGTAGATTTGGTGAAGTACCGTTTTGCCCTGTCCGCCACTATGCCTACTTCCTTGAGAGACAAACAATAACAAGGAAACATCATCACCTGTCACCAGCAGCTTGGTCATGATTAGGGGACGGATGCCAGCTGTTGGCTGATTTATGAAACGAATGTGGCTCCATGGATTTATGAAACAAACGCATTAAATACCGATAGCAGCACCATTTGTCAATATTTCGGTACTGACCCAATGGCGTCCGGTACCAAAAAGGACCGTTTTCCGACACCCATCCTTAGTTATGTGTGTGTCCCCCCAGGGAACTCTCTCATGGCACCGGTTGGGCGATGGCAGAAAGGCAAGGACCTAACCTGGTATGCCAAGGACAAGAAAGGTGGCGCACCTTTATCCAGAGAGGAGGAGCTTGCTGCCGTGAAGGCGGCCGAGCAGGAGGCTTTGATGGCTGCTCTGTGAGTGCGACGTTCAACAGAAGCAATATCAGGAGCAATGCAGAAACGATGAAGCGAGTCCTGGATTCTCCTGATTTGATTTCCTTCCTTTCTTTTCAGAGGCCACAAGAACATAAAGAGACAACCGACCGGCTTGACCAAAGAGGTTTCCTCTCCGCCTCACTCTTATTTTCCCACACACTCATTAGCCCAAATGTTTCGACGGTTTTCATGTTGAACGTCCCCTTTTTGTTTGCCTTTCAGGACTTGGCAGATGTGTGTCGGAGGGAAGACATTGATGGGGAGGAGAGAGATGTGGACCGTGTGTCCGGTCTGGGAAGCTCCAGGTGGGAATGCTTATCACTTGAAAAGAGAGGTTCTGTGTTTCTAGACAGCCTCTTGAGTATTAAAGGTACCCAACGAAACATGAATCAAAACAATCCGTTCTTTGTTTATTTTCAAAATTCCTCGATTATATGGTTCCTTGTAGTCTAATAAACATGTTGAATCACTTGAATGTCTTTCTTACCTTGTAATTTCTTCGCAAAATGATATTTAGCTAATGTTTTGAAAACGACAAAGATGTGTGAAACGTCACTATTATGTGCTCCGCGTATTGACAAAATGACACGTGATTTTCGGAGACCACCTTCTCAAATTTGCTCTAGAGCGCATACTAGTGGTCAAAAACTACATTGGGTACCTTTAAAGTACAGTAGAACAGCAAACTCAATTCAGCAACCTTTCCCCTCCTGACCTGTCCTGGGGGCTTTAATTCTTGCAATGCAGATTTCATTCACCCTGCTCTGAAGGGTATTTCGACCTGCTCTATTTCTGGACTAGCATATCGGACTCATTGCAGGATCCTCTTGAATGTAAACTGGTGAGCAGGATCTAGAGACAGAAGTGTGTTCACCACTAGTGTTCCTGTCTCCAGCGCAGGGTCACGGAAAATGATGATGTCCCAACAGGAGAAGGAGGCTGCCAAGATTGGCTTATCTGTCTTCACTGTAAGACCCTTTTCATTCCCACTGGATACTGAAGACCTATTCTCACAATTCTGTTGTTGCGGTGCAGTGAGTGTCTATGAGTTCGATTTACAGTTCTGAGTGTGGTTGAACACTCAAGACATTTCAGACATGGTGGTAGATTAATAATGAGCAATCTTCCCACAGCACCATAAATCCGAAGGACATCAGGAAAGCTCCACCAAAAAGGCACCTGAGGATACTGAGAAACAGGACATGGACCAGAGGTGAGGTAGTGACACTGACATTTTACCATATACATGAGGAATTTCTTTTAAAATCTTTAATAGCCTACCATTCCTTCCATAGACATGATAGTAAAATCAAGAAGAAGGAAAAGAAGAACAAAAAAGATAAAAAGAAGAAAGAAAAGAAGAAGAAAAGACATAGAAGAGACTCTTCATCTTCAGAATCAGACTATGACAGTAAAAGGTGAGCACAATGTTTCTAGATGTGTTGCCTCATGTCCAGCTACCATGTGATACTTTGAATCAACATAGCCTGTGTGTGGCCACTAGAGGGTGCCAGAGCACTGTTTTATGGCAAGCTACACAAACCGTTGACCATCCTAGTCACTAATTCGAAAGTTCTGCTGTTTCAGTCTGCATGCATTGGACATGTGTATACAACATGTCTGTCAGCCTGCCTAATATTGTGGAAATAGAAAATCAAGATATTTAGCAACATGAAAGTAAAAAAAACCTGGTTTAAAATGTATTGAACCCTACTGAGTGAACACAGCAATTTCTCGCTATTGAAGCCTCTTGTTTTGTGAACAAGTACACGTCTTAGCAAGACAGCTAGAGATGACAAGTTTAGACTCAAATTGTATCCCTGCCTCATCCCCCCCAGCTCTCACATTACATTACTCAACCCCCACCTTTCCAATCAGTGTGTGTGTGCGTGTGTGTGTGTTTTCACTCCTCAGGCGCAGAAAGGACCACCATCATCATAATCCATCATGCCGTAGTCAGAGTGGAGCCAGACCCAATGACAGCCATTCAAGGGGGGGGGCAAAGGCCGAGCGCCACCCCCCCACACCCCAACGACGCCAGCAGCGGCATGACACAGACTCCTCCGACAGGGGGTCCCCTGTCCCCCGTAACCGTGCCAGCCACAAGGCGGCCCCTGCTGCTGCCACACAAAGCCACAGGCGGCGCCATGACACAGACTCGGACGACTAATGTCCCCCCACCCCCCCCAATCAGAGACACGCGGAGGGAACGCTCCACACCACAGCCTGACTGGTCTGCAGACCTCATGTGCCCCTCCTGGAAACAGGTCACTCTGCTCTCTTCAAACAGTCACATTTGATTTGGTGCCGTTTCAACTGAATCAGTGTTTTGGTTGAACTGGTTGGCATTTTAAATCTACTGACCACTGTGTTGTTTTATTATTTTTTTTATTAATTATGTCATCTTCTCCCATGTCATGTGCAGTACAGGTGATGAGTAAATATGGATGGTTTTGAACTTGTTTTTCCAAATGTGATGGATGGATTTTTGAATCGCTGGATAGTGACTGTCCTAAATACAGCTCCAATTTCCAATTTTTGTGAAAGAACAATACTGATTCCACATTAATGAGGAGAATTGACGTATACGGTATACTTGTTTCTTGATATAAAATAAATAAAAATAATAATTTGTTGCCTTGTATGCTGCTACTTTCAACATCCCACATGACCCTAATGGAAACTATAGGGTCCCGAGATGACACCTGCCCAACCAATTCAGGGTCCAGACATTCCACTTGCTCAACCACCTGTGGTCCTTAATATCACATTTGGTCTAATGTGATGATATGTGCGTTGATTTCTCCTGTTGAAAATCCTTTCAGATGTTCCCCCGATGCTTTTCTGTTCCAACACCTTCTATCCCACTGTGCCTCTCGCACCACTCAGCAGCCCTGCTCCTTTTATTTCCTCCATCAAGCCAGCGCTCCCTTTGTCCCCCTCTGTTCTAGGTTCAGCTCCCTGGCTGGTGAGATACCGTTGGAATGCACTCCACTGGTCATAATGGAGTGTAGTGTTTGCATTTGCCTTGAATTGGTGTGAAAGGGGGCATTCTGCTGGCTGGCACCTGGGGGTGCTCTAAAAAGAGCAAGGCTTTCACAAAGAAGAGTGCAAAAAACCAGGCTGGTTCTTTATATAGCGGAGTACCGTTAGGACCGCCACACACACACCAAGCTGATGG
Organism: Borostomias antarcticus; assembly: GCF_949987555.1. Classification (NCBI taxonomy): domain Eukaryota; kingdom Metazoa; phylum Chordata; class Actinopteri; order Stomiiformes; family Stomiidae; genus Borostomias; species Borostomias antarcticus. The sequence goes on from NC_140257.1 coordinate 10,973,884, forward strand.
ACCAGCAGGAGAGAAGGCCAGACAAAGCCACCCTGTAAGGGACCCAAGACCCACGCCCGCCCCCCCCCCCCCCCTCCTCTTCCAGGACCACCATACCCTCCTACCCTGTTTGGTAGGCTTGGCTGCGTTAACCATAGCAGCCTAATCAACCTGAAAGAACCTTGTCCTAGATTGCTCCTCAATTGCACCCACCCATCAACACTGGCGCCTGTGCAGTCCCAACTTGCAGGTCCAGCTAGCCGTTTGTCACTTATCAAACACCTAATTCATGTGGTTGCCGTCACCTTAGGACACCCCTCTCTAGAATAGCTTGTTATGACAAGAGAATTCTGACATGGGGAGGTTGTTAGGCCAGTTCACAGGGTCATTATTAGCTTTGGATGTAGGGTCATTGTGTGATGCCAAAATACTTGATTTAAACAGGCAGGCCCTGTCTATTTGGATATTGAGGGATGGGTTGGGAAGAGAAATCCTTTTCAAATCCAGTTCCATGCCAGGAAAGACATTTTATGCTGAATAGCAAGAGTATCAAAAGAATCCAAGGAATAAGACATATGCAAACATTTTTTCCAATCACTTTTATTACAGTGCTTTTCTCACAAAATGAAAGATGAAGTAATTTTACATTAAAAAAACATTTTGACAAAGTTTGCTGAGATTAACAAACAGGTTTTTAAACAAAGGTTCAGGCAATCAGTTATCAAAGATGGTTTTAATGCACCACCTTGCTTTATAGTCTAAGACAATAACACCCAGACCTTTAAATAAGAAGCTCAAAGGTAAGGAACAGCACCTCTCTTTGACAAGAGGACAGAGGTATCCCCCAAAAAATTAGCCAAGGACAACGTGTTACAAAGAAAGAAAAACAAAAGTTAAAACATGTAGCTCATCATACAGATTTTGTATTGCCATCAAAATGCTTGGCTCCAAAAGAGATAAATATATTTTACCATTCTCAAAAAAAGGCATGACAGAATGTCTTGATGGAGGCTATTCTGAGGACATCAGTGTGCAACTGCTTGTAGTCCCTCGTCCGTACCCCCCAGCCCCTGGGCACAAGCTGACAGTGGGGTAACAGAATGTTTGTGCAGGCTTAAAATGTAAACAATCAATTAGCTAGTCCCATTAGACAATCAATTGCATGTCCCACAAGCCCAACAGACCACATCATGCATTTTTGCAAATTCAGGCTCATTGCGAAGGCAGACCATGATTAACCTGAGACACTGTCATCAGTCATACAAACACAAGTCAAGTGCTGAGCAAACAGACAGTATCTGTCAATCATAAAGCATGTGGATGAGCTATATAGAGGAATATACTGTTTATGGTAGCCTCAGTTCAAACTAACATCTGACATACCACAAGGCTGGTAAGTGTTGATAAGAGTTTTCTTTGAAGCAGATCAACTGACTTTGAGGCTGACTTTTGTTTGACGCTTTGTCTCATAATATTCTCAAGTACAAACAGTACAACTTGGTAATGCCAGTGTTTGCTTAATAGTTTGTTGGAGAAGGATACTGTTGCAATTCAAGGTTACCAAAATAGTTGCAAGTAGTGCATCTGTATTCATATGATTCAGAATAGTTAGCCTGCGATGAATCGCTCCCCCTTACAGTACAAATGTCCATCTTACAGGCTAATGTAAATAGTTATGAGACCAGGGTACCTCAGTCCCATGCCAGCTGGTTGAATCATTATATATTTTTGTCTCCCTTTTCCATTGACTACACATGTATGTCTGCCCATGGGACAAGAAGAGAAGCATGGTGTTTTTTTGTTTTTATATAAGTGTGCAATAAGCTGCCTCAAAACCAAAAACAAGACTATTTACATTAAATAAGAAACCTGACAGCTTTCCAAGATCGGATAATCCCCCCTGGCCTGTATTGTGTGTTGTAACTCGAGATGAAATGAGGGCAGCTTCCAGTACTTTTTTTTGTTTTTTTTGTGACAATGTAGCTCAATTTGCAACATGGGAAGGGTACAGAGCACGGGTAGTGAGGGGCCAGTATGGTAGTTTAGAACAGAGGATCATTTCTGGTTTTTTAGCTGATTGGACAACCAATCCAGTCCTTCATAGAGGCCATCCCCACTAGTAGCGCAGGTGGCCTGGATGTACCAGTGTCTGTTCCGGAGGGAGTGCAGTCCCAGCTTGTCTGTGATCTCAGCGGCATCCATTGCGTTCGGTAGGTCCTGGAAGCAGTAGACATTTACAAATCATGAGTCAGGTGGCCAACTCCAGCCAACACAGCAAATGTACATAGAACCAATAGCACAGGCAGAACCTACAACTTAGAAGGAATAAGGTACCTGTTTGTTAGCGAAGACTAATAACACTGCCTCCCTCAGCTCATCCTCTGCCAACATTCTCATCAGCTCTTCTCTGGCTTCGTTCACTCGTTCTCTGTCATTGCTGTCCACAACAAAGATGAGCCCTGAAAAGGCAAGAACACAAAGAGAGGAATATTTTGAGTAAACTATGCCTAGTTGGCTTGCACAGTCTTGTTCACTCTAAGCACTCAGGCCACAAAAACTTACCCTGTGTGTTCTGAAAGTAGTGACGCCACAACGGTCGAATTTTGTCTTGACCACCAACATCCCACACGGTGAAACTTATGCTCTTGTACTCCACTGTTTCCACATTAAAACCTAGGAGGCCAGACATACAAACATATTTCACAATATGACACAAATAATCATGTAAGCAAGGTCTCACACTGTCTCATAAATCTCATCATCATAAATAGAATCTGAGCTAACATCCAATAATGGATAATACAACATAAAACAATAAAACACACTAACTAGGTCAAAGCGCTTACCTATGGTTGGGATGGTAGTGACAATTTCTCCGAGTTTAAGCTTGTACAGAATTGTTGTTTTCCCTGCAGCATCAAGGCCCACCATAAGAATTCTCATCTCCTTCTTCCCAAACATTTTAAACAGACCTGCAAATATATTCCCCATGGTGGCAGGTGATGGAGTCAACTTTGGTAGAGAGAAACCTGTGGGACAAACAACAGAACCGAGAATGTGGTCAGAATCAAACTTACGATGTGTAATTTATAAGCTAACGTTTAGTTTGCCAACGTACGCTAGCTATGGCTACCTGGTGTGCAAAGTCCTGATGACAGCTCACTTCCTCGACGATGTTTTTAATCAGAGGTACACAACTATTAATAGCTAGCGAAAATAGCATTACACAATACTTGCAGACTAACTAGAAGTTGTAAGCTGAGTAGCAAGCGTTAGCTCGCTAGCTAAACAGGCTTGTTTAAACAGGCTTGTTTAGCTAGCTAGCTAACGCCGTTCATGCACCAAGTCCTGGTAGTCACAAAGTGTGCCAGATCGATGAGTGAGAGAATACTTCCAGACTAAGTAGAAATTGTAACCTGAGTAGCAAACGACGTTGGCTGTCTAGTTAAACAGGCCTTTTCACGCAGTCCTGGTGGTCATGAAGTTGGCTAACTGGACCACTGAGAGCTAGCGAGCCACGTTAGCATAGATAACGTCACAACGTCACCTGGCTAACGTTAAGGTGACAGCGCGAGGGATGATGCGCACGAGGATGTCGAACAAGTGTGTGTGTGTGTGTGTGTGTGTGTGTAGTGTCACACGTGAGCCAGTTAGTTGAAGACCTCGGCTGCGTGCCACAGTGCTGCACCAGGATTGTACCGGTGTCTAGCTTGCTAGCTACATAGGAGCTAATGCTAGCAAAGTTAGCAAGCATTACATACTACAAGTTTCCTTCCGAGTCTGGCCCTTTCAGTCGGTCCGCACACTCACACATTATTCGACATTTCAGACAGATACATTCAGCGCACTGTGCATGACTAGTTCCATAACTAAAAAAGAGTGTAATGTATAAATAATATTGTTTTCCTTACAGTTGTTAGTTGACAATCAATCCTTTCCTCGTCAAGGCGTTTCCTTCCTCAAGATGGCGATTGTTTTTTGGCCACGTCAGAACAGCTTCCAATGAAACTTCCGTGTTCGAGCAAGGGTGTCTCCGTGGACCGGAGGAGAATTACATTTTGTCGTTCACTGCAACCTATTGCAGCAACCTATGGCATGACTTTTTTATTTATTTATTTACAAGCTATCAGCACGACACCATTAAAGTAGGCATGTGAAAGCAATACATGATCTGTAAATGGGATCATTGTGTAGCCTACAAAAAGTGTGATTATCGACCACAATTTACGTTCAGATGGACTTATATTTAACTGTATGTATGTTTTTTTTTCAAAATGTGGAGCCCACTTTAAATTAACTGCGTGAAAAAATACGTGCATCCAGACACAGACTAATGTAGGCTAGGCTACTGTAGGCTTAGGCTACATGTCTCAAACCCGCACCGCTTTCACACAAGACCGAGGCCTGCTCAAGACACCTGGGTAAGGCCTCCGCGTTAGTGTCAATCAAGTTCCTGAAAGAATGCCAGCATTCCCATTCTTGGCCATCTTTATCCACACAGGTTTGTAACAAGGCAGGTTGGATTACATTTCTGATAAAGAAGTTACATGATCCTGTATCAAAACCAATGATATTGTTTATAAAACATGACAATCAGACACACACCTACTCGTCCAATGTTTCAACAGATGTATTTGGACATAACAACATGATTGTGCTTAGTGTGATACAGAAAGCTGTGCTGTCAGTCTCACTATATAAAACGTTAGGCTATTTCTGTAGCCTGCATGCTGTGTCTTGCCTCTCCCCACTGAGTAATAAGTTGCCTATGCCCTTTAATACATCTGCTGTTTCATACAATGGCACATATTCATATGCACAGCCAATGGAGGGCAGTTGAAGGGCGACAATCAAAGAGTTGGCTTTTCATCATCTTCTCACGATCTCAGAATAGCTGTTGCCACTATGGGGGTGGGAGGCAAAGACCTGTCCTGCCCAGACCTCTCCTTCACTGCTCCATGACAATGTCCTCTGTGTCCCAGTGAAACAGGTGTCCACTGACAAGGTTCATATCGGCAAGGAAGAATGTCATGAAGATACACTTTGAAACTCACTGAGGAACAAGCCATCTACAACAGATCTGATAACTGTGTGTCTATTAACTATATATCAATGACCTTTGAAGTAAACATGGGTTACAAAGGGGCGTGATAGGTTTAAAGTTATACTATTGCCCCTTGCAGGTTAGTCTGTTATTTATGTGAAATGAACACTAAACATATCTTTTTACTTCTGGTTCAAGGTCCAGGTCACTAGGAGAAAGTAAAACCAGTTGTTTGTATGTAACAAGTTGAATTTTAACCAGGGTCAACTATGTCTGTCAGTCCCCAGCAGAGGGGGTAGCACAGGGAGGGGACAGCAGGGGGGGAATTGGCTCTGTGGTTGGAGGAGGACCACACAGTGAAGGTTCATAATGCCGGAACCGTAATTTGTGGTTTTGCCCTGCCAAATGCCTGGGGGAAAGCTTTCAGCATATTTTCACAGCAACTGTTGTCCTCACTTGTAAAGGTGTGCTGTGTTTTCTCAGTTAGATGTTTTCATTTCTTTTGCATGGATCAGGTTTCACTGTAGCATGCGTCAAAGTCTTTTTCCTACCGGCCTTTTTTGTCCTGATACACTATTAAAGCTACTGTTTTGCTTTTTTGAGTAAGATCTACTGTATAAGGAGAAGGTATGCCATAGTAAAAAGAGATTTTCTCTCACTTACAATAATAAATAAAGGAGTTTATCCACCAACTTGTCATGTGCATTACCCTTTCTACAAAGCCCTCAATTGGTTAAAAAGGTTAAACAATATAATGCTGTATTGTGATAAATAATCAATATTGTATTTAGGACATTTATTTCAGCCTATACTGTACCGTAACTATTAACCATGCTCCCTACCATCTCCATGGGCTGGTATCTGCACAGTTTCAATAATAGTTTATTTTAGCCAAATTGAATAATTCCAATCCACTTTTTAAAAGATCATATGACAAAAACAAACATGATTATATCAATTGTTTAAACACAGGTGTGTACAAATACATATACCATATATAGCATTAGAAACCCATGTATTTTACTTGTTTATGTATTAATATGGTTTAAAATTACAGGGACAGTGCACATTAATCAACATTTCTGTAAATGTGCCAGTTTTAGGGCAGATGTAATGACAGCGACAAAATACACATATGATAATAAAAATAGAAACGGCAATACTAAATACACATTTCATAAGAACACTTAAAATACTATAAAACAAGAAAACAACTATAAAATAAGGACACCAATGCATAAAACAATAAACAAGGAACAAAGCACGTCTCAAGCCATTCAAAAAGTTACAGATTATGGAAAAGGTTGCAAGATCTTCACAAAAAAACATGTGGGATTGACATGATCTTCATTCTGTTTTTATATTATTTTGGGAGACACAACTAGATTAAGGAAATCCCTTCTGCAGGGGATTTGAGATGTGAGAGCAGCCCACTGCCCTCTACAGGACAACTACAGACCATGTGTATATTAGCTGGCTCTGTAGGGAAGTTGAAAAGGTCAGATTCTGAATTATTACAGACCCCAGGCATACTGTATAGTTCATCAACAGATGGATAAAAATACAACAAAAGGTCTGCTACCACCTTTCCAGTTTAACCAACTGAAAACTTCCAAGTTTGAGAAAATCTGTGAATATGAAACAACCCAATGAGAATCTTGTGTTGCGATGAGTGGGTGCCATTTTCTGTATAATCAGTCAGTTATCACAGGCTGCTGCTGTGTAGTCCACACACCTCACATGGACAGATAGCAGGGAACAGGGGCCTTGACAATGGATGCTCTGTGGCCTCCTCACCCCATGCCTGAGGGCCACACTAATACATGTAGTTAACAAGAACAAATGAAGCAAATCTAGCAACAAAGCACTGCTTCACTTGGAAAGAACTTGCTTCCAAGTCCCTCTCTCTCTCTCTCTCTCTCTCTCTCTCTCTTTTCTCTCTCTCCCTCACACACACACACACACACACACGCACATGCAAACGCACACACACAAACACACACACATACACACACACACACACACAAACACACACACACTCAGCATCACATGAGGAGCGAGAGCACAGGTGCAGGTGATGAAATTTGTGTCAGGGGAAACACCTGCATTCCATCTCGTCAAATCTACAGTTTATTCTGCTTGTATTCTCTTTCTTTCTTCAAGACAGTTCTGACACCAGGACAAGGGAGCAATCACTTTTATGAAAATATCGAAAGAACAATGCTTGAAATGTGTGAACAATGGATGAACAATCCTTTATATAAATGGAATTCTTGTTTGTGCTTGAAATAAAAGTATTCTGCTTCTGACAACAATTTGCTTTGACAGTACAGTATTGTTCATGTACATTTTATCTAAAGTGCACCGTACAATCACAATGGTACATGTTAAATCCCAGTGATAGTAGTACAAGTTGCAACACAAAATTTTCTGGTCCAAATCAATGCGTTATTCACAGTATGGAGGTGAAATTATATTAAAATGGTGGATCCGTTGTCAAAACGCACATTTGCATCATACTGTACCATCTTGTGGGCTGGGAAGTAGAGATCCTGCTGGTTCTGCTAAATCCACCTTCTCATAGTCTAGGTCCCAAGGGCAGCTCTTCCTCTCTGCTTCATATCTGTCTGGAGAATGACAGTTGTGATGTGTGGACAGACGGTTAAAAAAGGGACAGTAGGAGGGTATATATAATACCCCGCTCCCCTCCTCCCACACACACACACACACACACACACACACACACACACACACACACACACACACACACATACACAAACACACAAACAAACACTGATGCCTGCACACGCATACACACATGCGAGCGCGCGCACGGACGCACCCCCCCACCCAGCATGACACTATTAAAGTAGGCCTATCAAAGCAATACATTTGAAAAAAGATTCTTGTGCACAAAAAGTGTAATTATCTACCGCAATTAACATTCAGATCGACGTGGATCGATATACTGTATACCTAAGATTCACCCCCCCCCCCCACACACACACACATACATACATACATACATACATACATACAGTACACACACACACACACACACACACACACACACACGCACACACACACACACACATACACACTTACACGCTTACACACACGCACACACACACACACACACACACACACACACACACACACACACACACACACACACACACACACACACACACACACACACACACAGACATTCCTTAAACATATTGATGTCCCTATAGACTTTGGAGATGTGATGTGGCCCCAGGCAGGACAGTAAGGCCCCTGACAAGTGAGACAATACGTGTCTTATATACATGTAGAAAATACAGTATCTGTGTTTTTAACTATGCTGCTGCCTGTCTTGGCCAGGTCTCCCTTGAAAAATACATTCTTAATCTCAATGGGACTTTCCTGCTTAAATTACGATTAAGTAAAATAAATGAATAAAACAGTCTTTGGGGAATTCTGAAGCAACATTTGTGGTTTAGGTCATCAACCTGGTGAGTTATTCATGTAGCTGAGTCATTCATTCATGGCCAAATCAAAGCAAATGTATGGGTGACCTAGCAGGGAGCAGGGCTTGTCAGCAGGGTCTGAATGGAGGAGGTTTGAGAAAATGTGCCGCCAGCGGGCTAAGCAGGCCTCGCTGTAGGAACTGGGTCTGGGACTCAGTAGGGGGCAGCCCCACTCCCCTCTGAGATGAGGCTAGGGAGGATAAAACCACTCAGGGGGGGCTTGGGAACAGTGGACCCTGGGGAGCGAGTGTGTGTGTGTGTGTGTGCGTGCGTGCGAGTGTGTGTATGCGTGTCCCGCTGCGCGAGTGTCTGTCAACAGGCGTCTGACGTCGACACGGACGTGTAGCATCTCAGGAAGTGAACGCCGGGTGTGTGTGTGTGTGTGTGTGTGTGTGTGCACGGGGCCTATGCGGGCCTCTCCTGGGAAGGGGCAGACGGGAGTCGGTGGGAGGGGTGGGGGTGGTGGAGAGCGGTGTGGGGGTTGGGGGTTAGTTTGTTTAGTCATAATCATAAGAATAATGACAATGGAAGCACATGATGGAGCAGGCCGCGGCACACCAATAGGCTGCCCCGTGAGCCGTACAATAGGGCAAGTCGTGCCAAGCAATACTGGAACACGGACGGACAGGCATGGACGCCTCCCCCCGCCCCCCCGCCCGCGCCGGAGGTGCCGTGAATACAGCTCGGGGCCAAATCCACGAAGGGGGCGCGGGACAGGAAACAAGCCGGACATTATTACGGCGAGCCGCGACGTTGCCATGAGAGGATCCGCACCGGCTTTACCCGCTGGCAGAACACCGCCACTGGGCACCCTACCCCACGCCTCTCACAGCAGGGGGCGCCATAGAGAGGAACCAGCTGGGGCAAAGGATAAATGTGCACCACGGTGTCGGCTGCCAATCACCTTTGTGCGGCGATTGTCAGCCGACTGAAAAGGTCGTTAAGGGGATTTACATAACATTTAGCACTCCACCTTGGGCGCATGAGGGATTGTTAGGTTCCATGTTGAAGATTTTCCATACGAAGTTTATTATTTGCCTTTTGAATTTGATTTTTGAATTTGATTTTTTCATCACGTATGCCACTTAATACTATAATTAATGTTGACGGATTTAGATGCCACCGTGATGATGTCAGAGGAGGTGGTGGCAGTGGCGGCGTGCGCCATCGGAACTATAGGAGATACATCCTATATCCTGGGACATGCATGACGGATGGTTGAGACAGGCGCTTCAGGGATGCACTTAATGGGTCCAGTATATTAACCATGGGGAATTGTGTGAACGCAAGGCGTGTTTGTATTGGCGGAGTGTGAGAATTCACATGGCACACAGTGTTCATGCCAGAGATGGGGATTACCTTGGGAAAGGTTGTGAGGTTGCCCAAGGCCCGGCTCTTAGATGCTCAGGGAATGATCCACAATGAGGAATAAAGTAAGACATTTCTTTTACAGTAGGTTGGCCTTTATCAACCCCCTATGCATGCTGTTGTGTACGTAATGCAATGTATATGATTGCTACCGTACGGGACAGGTCTCTCTTGAACATCACCTGTATAAATAAAGGACAACTTAAAGAAGGATGCCCCACCCTGTTCTCTTCCATGTTTGAATCCTGTTATATCCCACTGGAGGAGGCATCAAAGATAACGTGTTAACCTGTTCCACCTTGGGCTGGATAATTGGTTGGAATGTGCAGCATGTTGAAGCAGAGACCTGAGGAGACCCAGCGCCAAATGAAACCTGTGGCATCAAAGGTGTCTCCATTTGGCACGGCCTCTGCCATTGTTACGCGGATGCCAAATGATTTGTAACCCACCCTCATTCCTGTTCCCTAGCACACCGGGTTCAGGCTTCCAGGAGACTGACAGGCTGCCTGTGAGTGGCCCTGTGGGGCCTGTGAGGAAGCAGCCTGCTGACAGAGCCAACATGCCCAGAGCCTATCTCCGAGGTGGTCTGGGGCTATGCCTTTGTTGCCACTGAAACCTCCTCTGCAGGCTCTGTCTCTGCTGTGTCTGTCCATCCGCCACATAGATTATGACCTTAATACGTGTGTGATTTGTTTTACCTATTCATCTTATTTTTATGAAGGAGACATTGGTATGTTCGCAAATATGCAGCCTACCATGATATAATGTCGTTGCAGTGTGTTGGTGGAGAGACAATAACCCCTTTAACCCATCACGTTGTCCGCCATAGAACCGCCATATTCTTGTTCCATTTTGTTGTGCTCTTACAATGGCTGTTGGCTGTTGGCTACCCATCTCTCCTCCTTTCTCTTTAACACCTGCGCTCCCAGTGAGTTGTCTAACGCATTTGTCCCTGTGTTCTTCCAGAGCGCACCTGTCTGCCTCCGGGCTAACTAGGCAGCAACCTCTCATTTCTGGCTGCAGCTCGCGTGGTAATGCGTTCGAGAACTTGTCATTTTGCTTTATTGAACCCCTCTGACAACACATTTGACACCCTCTGCAGGTCAGAGGTGTCAGCCTGCCCTGACTGACAAGAGAGATGGACACATTATGACTCACACCAGTTGAGAATTACCAGTGGAAGCCTTAGGGCACCTCAGCACTCGCCGGACAAAACTTCAGTTTGATGTGTCGAAAGGGTTAGCTTTGTTCCGTGTCATTCAACATCATATAGAACAAAATGCATCGTCGTGCAGAATTCTCATGTTGGGAGAATTGTGTGTGTGTGTGTGTGTGGAGTTTGGGGGGAGGGGTGGTTAAAGCTGGCTTGTATGGGCCACCAAACTGAAGACAATTTAGATGAAACTGCCATGGATTGAAATAATGGCACAAAGCAGTCTAAAGTCTCAAATCCTTGCTAAGACCCTCCATCTTTCAAACTAAACTGGATCACACCAAGAATCTCTTATCCTTTTATCCCGTTCATATCCTCTAATCCGCACGGCATTTTCTGTCCTTTATGTTTTTCTCATTTCAAATGGCAACTGTTTGGTTGTCCGGCGTTGGAACGTAGAGAATTTGTCCTCTCTATGAAAAGAAAGTAACTATATTGAAGAAAGGAAGAACAGCTTGACAGAGCCAACAAGAATGCCAGTGGATCTCTTTAAGTCCTATAATGAGATGTTTTCTCT
>NC_140257.1:10988016-10998016 GCF_949987555.1 Borostomias antarcticus
CTACTTCTTAAATTCAATTGCAGAATTGTGGATAATGGATATGTTAGACCTTTGTCACTTTAGCAGTCGGTGACAATGATGTGTGTGTGTGTGTGTGTGTGTGTGTGTGTGTGTGTGTGTGTGTGTGTGTGTGTGTGTGTGCGTGTGTGTGTGTGTACGTGCGTGTGTGTGTGTGTGTGTGTGTGAGAAGCAACACATTTCCAAATCATTCACTTAAATGTAATGCTTACAGTTTGATTGAAGTGTGAATGTTCACAAGGCTTATTTGAAAACAGGAGCGTAAAAGATTATCACTGCCAGGTTATATGAATCCAGTTCCTAATAGGTAAATGTGTGATTTGTGACACTCCAAAACTGTTATCATTTCGATCCTGTGGCTTCTGGATTTAAACTGTCTGTCTGGATTTAAACTGAAACTACAGTAACTACAACTCTAATTCTAAAAACATTTTCTACATCAAAGCCAGCAAAATTCAGATTATGTGAATTCATTTTCATTTCACGGCTCAAGGTTTGAGGGTATAAGTGTGGGAAAAGTGAACTATTTCTGGACTGAAAAGCACATGCACATCAAACGATGCACTTCAAAGTTAGTTACAGAATGAGCGGCCCACGCAGGGAAGCAGCTCTGTCGATCCATAGTTAGACGGTTTTGGTGTACAAGTAGGTCTTTGAGGACTGCATTCTTTGCTATCTTCCTGCTCAGTCCTACAAATTAAAACACAATCTGGCTTCTGAGAGTTGTTGAGGGCTAAACAACTTTGCGGATAGTCCCACAAACATTTCAGGCCTCTACTCTACACGTGGATAGGCCTACTGTTAAATGACAAGCCTTCGTATTTCTGTACTTGTTCACAAAATCACCACAACAAGAATATCCTAATGTGAGCCACATAGCTTTATGTAAATAAGACATTAGAGACCCCATTTTCCCATTGTTCTGACATCAAACGACGGAGGGTGAGTGACACAGGAGCCGGTTGAAAGCAAAGTGCGATTTCAGGGAGAACATTTTGCCTCTTAGAAAGGGGATCTTTTTGCACCACACCACTATATGAATCATGGCCCCAGACTGCCCCTCAAGAACCCAGCCTTATTGAAATGCATGAGGATTCTGTCGTGAAACCCGGTCTCCCTCTCACTATCCAACAACAGCAAAAACAGGGCATAAAAAAGGGCGGGGGCCACTGATTGCAATTAGTCCCATTGTCTCCCATTTATATGGCCATTTGGAGGTGCCGCTTGGGGTCTGGCCGTGTCGATGTTCTCACAGTCAGGATGCCATCTCTCTCACTGGAACCGGCGTAGCCTCCTCTGGCAACTATCTGCTAACAATGTCCGTCTCACTTCGGTGACAATGATACCGAGGTGGGTGTGGTTGGAGGGAAGGGCCTGTTTCCTTCAGCTAAGGGCTGGCGTTGCTTCAGGGCTGAGTCTCTGTCCATCCTGTGATCTGTTTCATGTTTTGTACTCGGCGTGAGAAGTGGACGGGGCCGAGGTGTGGAATGGTCCGCTGGCCGCCAGCCCCTCGGCAAAACCGCTCCTGTCCACGAGGGCTCACAATGCTACATAATTTGACAGAGAAACTCCTCATTCATTGATTGATTGATTCATTTATTCATTCATATTTATCTCTGGGTCTCTGGGCCGATGAATGAGTCTAACAGTGAAGGAAAGCTTGAATTATAGTTTGATGTGGGAGGTGGTTCAAATGAATTCACATGAATGAGAGCGGAAGGGTATCACTTTTGTCTACTTCCACTCCGAGGGGGGTATCAATCTTTCCGTGTGATAATAGGGTCAGATAACAGTGAGACCTGGTCTCTGGTGGTGACATTGTTGAAGGCCTGAAAAAGATCAGGGGTCCGAGACTGAGTCTTAGCACTGGTGGGCTCTATTCACATTAGGCCTCTAATCTACCCCCCCCCCCACCCAAAGATCAGCTCCCTCTCCTCCTTAAAACCCCCCTCTTTCCAAACTCTCATCACTCAGAATTTTTCTCCTGTTATTGTTTCTTAAAGAGCTCAGCTGGCTTCTGGGGTCTCTCAAAGGAATCAAGTTATTACTGCAGGTTCCCCTCTGCTAAACCCAGGCACAACAATAGCATTGTCCGTATTGGTGGACTATTCCCAGACTCTAATTGTGGTCACAACTGACAACTCATCCGGATTATTAATCTTGGCATTCAAAGTATTATACTATAGTAATTAGTTTTCTTTTTGTCAGGCAGTTTATCCTTGGTGGGTGAGGGTATGTGTTGTCTATACTCATCCCAATCAGCGGGAGACGGCCATGGTTGATGCAACGACCTCCAGGCATAGAAAAGGGCAGCTAAAGGGATTATGTCTATTCAATGTCAATTGTACTTTTGCCTGCCTGTTGAGATAGTTATTGTTCAGGACCCGGCGAGGCAGGCTCTGTCTGTCTGCAGTAAGGCATCTCATCTCACAAACAGGTAGGTTGCCAAGCCGATGGGATGTCTTACACAATGTGTGCAAAGAGGGTGAGATAGACAGACAGACAGACAGACAGACAGGCAGACAGACAGACAGACAGACAGACAGATAGATAGATAGATAGATAGATAGATAGATAGATAGATAGATAGATAGATAGATAGATAGATAGATAGACACCTTTATTTAGACAGGGAAAACATATTGAGACCAGGTCTCTATTACAGATGTGCAAACAACATACTGTATAGAGTAAAACAGTAGCATACACAACCCCCATCCAACTTTAATAACTTGCTTTTTTGGTTCACCGCACTTGCATTGATAGCCTACATATAAGGTATTCTTACATGAAATAACATGCTTTAGATTGACTGGATGAAGCAAGTGATTGCAGTGTTTGTTGCTAGTCAATAAGTTACATAACACGTACGTGTTATATGAATTCCAATGCATTCATATTGCACAATTTGACACTTGACAAGGCATTTCATATCATACTGTAGCATTCCTCAATAGGGGTTTCCATATAGAAAAGCAATACATCACATTCTATAGATATGAACTACGATACATACACATTTCTCTATGCTTGGGCTGGAGAACAAAACACATTGCACAGGTCTGGTTTAGAACAAGATATACACTGATCACAAGGTAAGTGTTGTTACATGTGCTGCCTCCCCAACCTGCCAGTGCATTTGTTGTTTAATAACATAATGCATCTCCTCAAACACATGGATTGCATATGCAACACACTGAACTGTTTAGAAATGCATTCATGTTGTTTAAACATAGCAAAGCATGTTGTAGGTACACCTACTAGATCTCACATTCTCACAATGATCTCACATTCTGCTTCTCTATCGTGTAGAGAGATCATGCGATCAGGACATGGATGCAGCCAGGTGCACCAACGGTGCTCCAAAAAAACAGTCAATTAAATTTCGGATCCAAAACCGCTGTATTGGCCTCGAAGATGTATCTGGATGATCCAGCAAGTTTCTTCAAGTACTTCTTGGAATACTTTGGTATGTCCATGTTTTATTCTCATAGTGATTAACGGATAACCTGATAGAAAACTGGATGCAACCCAATACAGAACCGGATGCAAAGCACCGGATGGAAAATGCTGCATTTGGATTAGGCGGGCTCTAGACCGGATCTGGATCTGATAGTGAATAGAGAAACCAGAGCTTAGGGCGTTAGTGAGAGATTGCGACTCTCGGACCAGAGCTAGGTCTGCACCAGTGTTCCAATGTGTGTCCTCACCTCTGCAAACGACCCGGCCCAAACACGGAAATGCACAATGGTTCGATTAAAACAGACCAAACAGGGTAGGTTTGAAAGGTTTGGTTGAACTTCTTCCATACCTGATGCACTCTCTACATAATGTAGCTCTACACTAGAAAAAATACAGAGTTGGTGGGCTAGGGTAGGCATTTTTTTAAATCTCAGTTTTTAGAGTTGTCATCAGTTGAGCATGATTTCACTTCCACACATGCTAAAGTCAACACACACACACATACACACACACACACACACACACACACAAACACACACACACACACACACACACACACACACACACACACACACACACACACACACACACACAGTTGTCCCTGCCCTCACAGGGATGTCTGTGGAATGGGGCGGGGGACGGCCTCCACTGTTCTACCAGTATGTTCTGATCCTACTTCCTCATTCAGTACAGTGGTATATCAATATGGAAAATGTGACTTTTGATGATTCATTTATTAATTACATTCTAGAAAGTGCTGCAATTAGTCCTTTTGAATGGAGATTAATTAGAAAATATGGAAATTCACCAAACATCACACTGTAGACCTATAAATATCATAACAGTTTAATAATATGATAAGACAACAGATGTCACTCTTATTGCAAATAAAGCAAAGTGATATTTGTTGTTTATGTAATTTTATTTTGTTGTTATAAAGTTAACATCTATCAATCTAGTACAGGCATAGGACAAACATTATATCATGTTTACAGTCAGTGAAAAAAACCTTGAGGTAAAAGTGTTACAGTGTTACAGGTCACAACACTGTCTCAAAAATGGATCTTATCTGCAAATATATACTCTTACTTACTAATATATACATTTATGGTAAAATAAATAGTCATAAAAAACATCCAACTTTAGAAATCCACTTAAACTCAAAACTAGTTTGTACAAAACTTTGGATTTAAAGAACATAACAAAAGTTTACAACACAAGACCATCTCTACACATTTATAAACAAACAAACAAACAGACCAACAACATGAAATTACATATAAATGCTAGAAAGCACATCTTGTATTGAAATTGGCTGCTCAGTAGTATTATGAGAAACATCTTGTCAGTTTGGAGCAGTGGAAGATAATCTTAAAATGAGGATGGTAAGAATTACACAAGCCTGAGACAGGAAAGAACATTGGCTATCAGCATAAAAATTACACTTTTTGTCTAGTCATCCACAGAAAATGTAACTTTAACTGAAATTGTATGATCCTCATGATCATTTGTGTCAATGCAGCTCATTTCAACAAAGCTTGTCAATGTTCAGGCATTCATTTCACAAATATATACTTCCACCTCCAAATACAGCGTTTCAAGACATGTCCCAGTAATCAGTGACTGATGCTTTAAAACTATTAATCCACAGTTAGACCTCACTGAATTCAGGATTCCCCAACATAAACCAGAGTACCAAACAATATATCAAATTAAGCCTATTTGGTTAATATGAACATGCCTATGCTGTCTATATGCAAAATGAATTAGTAGAAAAACTTCACATTTTTGTTCATACTATGACTAAATGGTGTCTTTCATAGAAAGAATAGGAACACACAGTGCATACGGGACACACACAAACATTCTGTACAGACAGACACAACAAATTAACTTTCATTAGCAGCATACAAAGAGGGGAAGTCTTGAACGTTTCAGGGATGCTGCTGTTTTTATGGTTGAGGGAGATTAAATTAGCGTGGTGTCATGATCATCAAATGTACAGGTTTTGGTCATCTTTTAACAGCGATAGAACAATATGACACAGCTTATACGATAATGGTCAGTTAGGCTGTCAAATGACCAAAGTCTAGAGATAGGAAACAGAGAAAAAAAAATCATGCATGAGCTTTGCTGAAACAAAAATCTAGTGGGCAAGTCCCTTTCACATCCTTTTCATTCAAAATACTAGATAGCATAGGTTTGTCTGCACCGAGTCAGATGAGACAGTCGGTGAACATCACTAACACTGATAGCAACGAGGAGAACAAGCTTCATATTCCTCAACAAGACAGAAGTGCTGACCTATCAAACTCAGTTACAACTCTACCAACCCTCTCGTGCTCAGGCTGAATGGAAAGTCGTTCATCTTTGGACAAAACATTGTTATTTCTATTGTTCTGTGTTCAATTTCCGCTTGACAACTTTGTTTAGAGAGCTTCCAGTCAAATCAGGAATAATTGATGGAAAGTTCTGGGGATTGAGTATAAACTTTTCTTCTTTTTGCTAACCATGTTGCCATGGTTATGCTCTCTCAGATCAGATAAGATTGGTCCAAAATCTATAACCAGACATTCTTCAGCCAAATAATTTTAGAACATATGAACACATACCAATGTAATGACTACATTCACTCAGGTGCAAGTGCATTCTTACCCAAACATCAGGAACAGGTTAACACTACAAAACAGGAAACAATGCTTCCCCCTGTCAAAAGGTTAGTTACCTCTACAAATTGCTGAGTAGAATGTATGTTTTTTTAGTGTACTGGTCATGCAAAGTTTTGACTGCTTAAGGGGGTAGTGTGCTATTTTGGACGTTTAGCCCTTTATGTGGTCTGTCTAAGATGAAGCTGAAAAATAGAGACCATAGTTTCCCTGATCGTTCCAGTACTGAGCTAGCTGCAGTTTTTATGCAGGCTCTCACTGGGCTACAACAGTAGTCAATCGGGCAACCGTGAATGTGTTGGAAAACTATGATAAATGTGCTTTTCTGAGACGGGAAGCCCAGTGTGTAATCTTACCAGTCTCAGTGTGCTCTGCTATGAAATGTATCACAATCCGAATATTTTTACATGTTTGGCATGACTTGGACATAAGCATTCCCCTGGCGCTTGTTTTCACTGTTCCCACAGAGGACTATGTGCAAGTCCTGCCAAACACCTACAAATATTCAAATTGCGATACATTTCACAGGAGAGCACACTAAGACTGGTAAGATTACACCCTATGCTTCCCGTCTCGGAAAAGCACGTTTATTATAGTTTTTCCAATACATTTACGCACGCCCCATTGAATTCCATTGTAGTGAGACCCTGCGGAAAAAACTGCAGCTAGCTCAATACCAGAACAATCTATGAAATCATGGTCTCTATGTTTCAGGTTCATGGTAGACAGACCACAAATAGGGCTAAATGTCTAAAATAGCACACTACTCCTTTAATATGAAACAAACTATTGCAGAGCAGAGAGCCAAGTTATGGCTGAATATTTGGATGAAGATGTCTGTGGATGGGATGGTGTCTGACAGTGCTGGGCTGCTCTGCTGGAAGGCCACCACTCAGAGCATACAGAAAATTCACCAATATGGTGCTTAAAGAGCGGCATTTTCATCTGAAACAACAGCTCTCTTTCCTTGCATTGAGAATGCAAAGGATTCAAATCCCCTGTCTGGCAACGTAAGTCTCCCTCTGAAGGCTAGAGGGTGGTCAACATCGTCATCGTCATCAACATCATCATCATCATCATCATCACCATCATCATCATCATGCAGTTTGTGAGGATGGAGCCGTATGAGAGTCAATCTCCGATGAACTACTTCAGTATTCTCACATCGCAAGAGGGCCACCTCGTCACTCCCGCGGGCGACCGCGGACGAATCCGCTCGCGGCGAGTCGCTTGCAGCCGGAAGTCTCTCAGCCTGGGCCGGAAGCTTTTTTTAGTCTTTGATATTTTGGTGAGGCGAGGGGGACGGTGGTGGGGGGGGAGGGGGACGGGGGAAGGGGGAAGGGGGAAGGGGGAAGGGGGAAGGGGGAAGGGGGGGGCATCTATTTGCAGGTGTGGACGTCGTAGACGCGCACGCACTCCTGGCAGCTGACGTAGCAGCACCAGTGGAAGATGCAGTGGCACTTCTCCTTGCGCCTCTCAGTCCGGGTGTTGTGTCCCCGGCCGCAGCACAGCAGGTCGCAGCCGTCGATGCCGTGGGAGGTCAGGTTGCAGGCGCGGTCGCGCGTGCCGAACGAGCCCGTCTCGGCGTTGGGCTCGCAGAAGTTGGGCGAGCTCTCGTAGTACACCAGGTCCCGCTCCGTCGGCGGCTTGAAGAAGGTGTACCTGGGCCGGAGGGTCTCCACCCAGCCGCGCGACTCCTTGTGCTTCTCCACCACCATCTCCGAGGCGCTGTCGTACTTGTCCTTCATGTAGTCGCCGATGACCCGGAAGTCGGGCTGCGACCACCAGCAGGTCTTGACCTCGCAGCTCCCCGACAGGCCGTGGCACTTGCATTTCAGGAACATGTTGTCATTGAGGGACTATGGGGAGGAGAGGGGGGGGGGGTCAAAGATCATTTGTTTAGTGAATTTGGTTATGATTTTTTCATGTAAACCTGTAGAAAAATCGGTATGATCCATAATGATTTTAATCTCCTAACACTCTTGTGTGAAATGGATTACCCCAGAGCTAGGCCGTGCTCTTTATGACGGGGGCCGTGTCTTTAGGCGATGAACGCTCACCGTTCGACCGGCCTCGTTGTTGTGGCGGTTCATGGCGGAGCGCGCGTCCGGGCGGTTCTCCCTGGCGTCGGCGAACTCCCGGGACACCATGCTGCCGAACTCCACGTCCTCGCTGCAGCCGCCCCACTTCCAGCCCTCGCCGGGCGGGCCCTTGTGGCGCGTGTCGCAGCCGCAGATGGTGGCCGAGCCCTCGGCGCAGGAGCGCGTCACCGCGAACGCCACCCCCGCCGAGGCGATGGCGTGGACGAAGGCGGACTCTCGCGTGGCTGGGGAGAGCAGTGAGAGCAGGGCGTCAGACATGACTGGTAACATCAACAGCGTTGCCTCTGTGTATGAAATGCGCTATACAAATAAAGTTTGATTTGATTTGATTTGATCAACAGAGGAAACGATTATCTAGCTATATTAACACACGATGACTCAATGCCTATTAGCTATTGGAGTATTTTTGTCAATGGAGGATGGTGTTCAGATTCACATAATACCGGTACTATGGAACGTTACCAAAAAAGAACCCTGGAAAGTATGTCAACAAACACACTGTAATCTGTGGTTGGTTTGCCTCTATTCATTTGAATACTTTCTCGTATTCCATCCTGTATGATCCTACATGACATAATAAATCACTGATCAGACCATCCAAGGAAAACATCTATTAAGTAATCATTACCTCGTTCATAAAACAATAATCCAGAAATGAGCTGCTTCCCACCCCTACTAAACAGTGTGATATGGTCTAACTATGAGCCAATGAGACCAGTTCAATCAGAACTGATTGTGGAATGTAGATGTGTACTGTAGTCATACTGTTGACTAGAGGAAAGGTGTGGGAGACTAAGGCGTGCGTGTGTGTGTGTGTGTGTGTGTGTGTGTGTGTGTGTGCGCACGTGAGCGGGTGCATGCGTTTGCGTGCGTGAGTTCATCCTGCCCGGCCATCCGCCCTCTGCATGTCCCACTCACTACAGCTACTGTCTAGATAAGGCTGTGCTCTGCTCCTCCTGGCATAGCTGCCTGGTGACTCAGACGGGATCAGGAACTTCCAGAGAGATGAGAGGGTGAGATGGCTCTGACAGGCCTATAATTAAGAGACTCAATTAAGCTTTTGAAAGGTTAGGAAATGGCCTCACGCTGTAGCCCCGTCAGAGACAAAACAAGGGTGATGGATCTGGGGATCTGGGTTCAGAGGCGCAGACCTGAACACTCGGGGGAACGTCCACTTAAGGGAACATCCATTGGAGCAACAGTCCTGCACTCTCACGCCTGCGCTTTTACAGGTTCCCCTCGTTCCATGTACTTAGGTCTTGTATGGTCTTGCACAGCGAGAAGAGAGAGAGAGAGAGAGAGAGAGAGAGAGAGAGACTGAGAGAGACCAGGAGAGAGTGGGAGCAGAGAGCGAGCAGAGGCAGAGCGAGAAGGACAGCAAGAAGAGAGAGGGAGAAAAGGAAAGATAGAAGAAAGTTGAGCACAGAGAGGACAAGACCGAGAAGGGGCTTGGAGAGAGAGATAGGATAGAAAGAAAGGAAGAGAGAGAGAGATACGGAGAGAGAGAGAGAGAGAGAGAGAAGAGGAGGAGGAGTATAGGGCTAGCAGGAGTATGAACTCCTCCCTTGCAGCAGGTTTCAACCAGTTTGAGGACTAAAAGGCATTAAGAACAATGATGCAAGAGAAGAGAAGCGGACTGGCCTCCTCCGTCTAGCGTACGCGTCTATAGCATGACTGTTCAGCCTCAACTCTGCTCCGTCACATGCGTCCGCCTCCTTCTCGTCCGCAGCCCTTTCCTCAGAAAACGCAGAG
>NC_140257.1:11000516-11005516 GCF_949987555.1 Borostomias antarcticus
TCTTTTCAGCCTCTTCTTAAAAAGGCATGAGGAAACCGACACACATCCATCTGCACGGCAGACAAACAGACACCGACGGCCACAATGGGCCCGACGCACGGACAAATACAAGCATCAATCACAGCAAACGAAATGAGTCCCCTCTCTTACTAAGCCCTATCAAAAGGCTCTGAGCCCCTGAGTCACTCTCTCCGGCCCCTGACAAAGACACTTAATCCAGCCACTTTGACCTCTCACATTATTAAAGGCCTCAGTGACCTTAATCCAATCAAAATGATTTACTAAAGCCCAGACCCCAAGAGTAGCCGGCCTCCCCTTTCCACCCAGTGCCCCTGCAATTTAGGCCAGGGAGGGGAAGCCGTGGGGGAGATGTGATGGTATTTTACACCACAATGGGGTCAGGACTGTGAACCCCTATCATTACCCACCTACTTGAGCTCAGGCCTTCTCCATCAATGTAACGACTGGCTCAAGAGTTTATTAAAAGCAATTGGCCTAACTAACCCTGTCTCCCACCGTAGCTAACATCAGTCTTCTCCGGAGTCCCTGACAGGTTTAGACCCTGCCCCCCCCCCCACCTTCTTCTTCCTCTCCTCTCCTCCCCTTCCCCCAACACTCCTCCCTACTAACCCCCACGTCCCTGACCGGCGACTAATCCTCAGGGCCGGCGACGCAGCAATGTGGAAAACAAAGAGTACCCCAGAAGGGTGTCAGCGCAAGACTCGGGAGACTTAAGGACAAACGTATAGGAGCCCAAATGTTTCTAGGGTTTTAAACTGTGGTTTGTAGACGGCTAAGTTTGTCGCATCTTAACTACAATCTCTTTCTAGAAAGAGAAATCGTGTAAGAATGAGTGTAAATCCGTGTGTTTGTTCTCGGCGTATCCCCATCTTACGAACCCCAGAGAGAAGCAGAGGGGGTAGAGATATCTGAGTAATTTGGAACAGTCTTCTGTAAAGCCCTTCAGAGGAATAAAACACACAGGTGAACAATGGAAGGGGATTCCCTTCTGGAGGAAAAACTCCCAACAAGAGGCGACTCCATAACTCCACCCGGTTGTGTACATACTGTTCGACATCTCATGCGTTTAGACTGTTAGTAGCTCTGTGGCTCTCGCAAGTCTATTTGAGCAAGGATTTGAGCACACTTCATGAATGATCTATAAAGGTCATCTAATGATATAATATAATGACACAAAGAGTACAATATCTAATTGACAACTTTTGTCACGGTCCTTGAGTTGTTTTGAGGTGATGGAGCCCGTACAGGTAGTCATATGAGGTGACAGCTGAAGTTTCTAACCAGTACAAACAGAAGTCCCAGCCCTCAGTACGCCCGGTGTTAAAGTATGGTTTAAGCAGAGGTAGTGAGTGATAGTGGCTCATTCAGCATGCCATAACCAACACCGAGGGCCATGGAAATGACTTTATGCTAGTCTTCCTCCAAAGCAGGTATGGGGGTAAAAAAGAACACTTACTACATGTAATTAAGCAATGCAAGAAATGCATTATGATGTCAGGTTTAGCATACAGAGAGGTTTCTGGCTCTGGCTTGTCACTAAAAAAGGCCTGAAATGTCAAACGTCTACTGAATCTAGAAGGTAGCCATTTACTCTGAGGAGCTGTCATATTATACCGTACAGCGCACCGTTTTCACCAACAGAAATGACTTCGGGGCATCTTTCCAGACATTGTTTTTTGCGACAATCCGAGTTACCGTTATCCTTAAAGCTTTGACTGAGGCCTACCTTTGTCTAGCACCGGTCCGAATATGGCCAGGTTGTCGTTGACGGTGGTGCAGTTCCAGCGCCGGCCCCTGAACTGGTGCTGGCACTCCTGGATGCCAATCTTCACCCCCTCCGCCACGCTGGGCATGATCTCCACGTAGTTCCGGCAGAAGCGCAGCTGCTTGGGCACCAGGCCGGGAATGCTGCCACACAGAATGGGCTGGGTACCCAGAGAGGAGTACTGATGGCCCACTGCTAGAGACCTGCGGCCAGGGAGAGGGGGAGGTTATTCTTTGATTTCATACTACTGAGTGATGGTGTGTCTTTCTTTCAGTATTGTGTGATTATTTCTCTTTTTTCTTCAGGCCTGTGTGTGTGTGTGAGTGTGTGTTTGTATGCACAGTGCTGGTGCACAGGTTTCCGTGTGTGTTTGTGTGTGTGCGTGCGCGCACAGTGTACACTGTATGTGTGCATGTGAGTGTGTGTGTGTTAACAGACGGTATCCATCCTTCATCCATCCCCATCCAGACTCTCTACAGACACCTGTCCTTTGTGTTGTATTGAACTTGTAGGGCTCAAAGGTACAGTAAGCAGGTCTACAGGACAAGATGAAAGTCCTCGGTGAACCTACAGCGGCTCATAGACCTCGGGTTGACAACTTGGAAACGACACCTAGTTATTAACTGTCCACACACTGATCAGGCCTGTGGCTTAGGGTAATAGGAGTGCAAGCCCTGCCTTCAAGCTTCAGAGGCAGCATCAAGTACATCTCCAAACCCCTGCTCTCCTTTGAGGATAGGGGTCTGGGATGCAGCAAGTGCAAACTTGATTGTCCCCTGATGACCTCTTTGTGTGTGCGTGTGTGTGTGTGTGTCGGTCTCAATTAAGTAGTTTATACCTCATATCCATGGTAACCTGACAACTAGTCCACTGCGTCATCACGTGTTAGGTAATTGCGGCAAATTTGAGGATGCGTTTGCTGTGCTGTAATTGTAATGGTTTGATCCAAAGGCCGCAGTCAATCTGGCTCCAGTGAGGTTGGGTTTCAACATCACACAGTGGTTGAGGGTTGCCTTTCGTGGAGTGATGTGTGCATGCAATAAAAAGCAAGGTGGACTCAATACACAGAGTTCAGCTTCTTAAAAAAAGTGTTCAATCTCAATTGCACTCAATTAGCCCTACCCCAAACTTCTGGTTGTGAATATAATTAGTAAAAGTGTAATTATCACAAATATTGTTATATTTTAACCGCTTGTTGACTTCACATCACATTCAACCACATAGAAGCAACAAGTGGCTTGTTGGCCAACCAGTCAACACCTCCTTCTGCTGTAACCTTAGTCCATGTTACCAGCTACTATCGATGACAGTAATGTGATGGTCCTCTTATGACTGATCGGGCCCTGATGACAGGAATGCTGGCTGCAGTGTTTGCTCAGTTCAGGAAAACCAAAGCAGTTGTGGGAGTATAATTTTGCAGCTCAGTGAGTTCCCTATCTGTTGAACTGTCCAACGAGGTTCCGAGAACTAATCAGTAATCACTACTGATCACAACAATATTAGTCAGTCCCACCAGGGCTCGGGCTCTTGTCAATGCAAAAACGGGATCAATAATGTCAGTTTTAGGCCAACGCTACACCAACCATGCTGACCTTGAGCTAACACTAAGCAGGTGAGGTTTAACAGATATATTGTGTTGGTATTTTCGCCTCGTGTGTCTGCTTTCAAGCTCTTGTCTGCACTTCAATGGGTTACCAAGTAATTGTGTATTAATTTAGTGCTTTCCAAAGTATATCCCCGAGCAAATGGCAGGACTATACGTCATGCTCACTTAAAAGAGTTTCTGTCATATTTTCTGCCTTTCAGACTCGAAAGCGACACAGTCTCTAGTTAATCATACATGAGAACTACAGCATGCAAGCGCCGACAGGAGGATGAGAATGACTAAGAGGAAATCACATCGGTCTGCATTATAGTCTGCCGTGCCGTGTCTGGGCGAACCAGAGAACAAGGAAGCTGACCTCCCTGTGGCCTTTGTCTACCTGCGCCCTGAGGCACCAGGATAGGTAGAGCTTTCACAACAGAAACCTGATTGCGCATCACAATCCAGCTCAAACACTTGTCACCCCCCCTCAATAGGCCTATGCATACTGTAACAGACTGTATGGAGAAGAGCTGCGAGAGCCAACCAGGACGGAACGAGCGCCAAAACGACCGTGACGCAAGTGTGAGCAGATAAGATCTGATGTAGCCTACTAGGAAACAGGGTGAACAGCAAGTGCCACGGCTTTTCGTTTGTCCTTGAGCAGCAGCATGTGATTTGGTTGTTGAGCGAGATCAGCAGGTGTAAGACGTGACTAGTCGAATTGTCGAGCCTTTGTTTCACTGATGCTGTAGTAAGCACCTTTCTCAGTTGGACACCTCGCTGAACAATGTAGGCCTAATTGCCCTCATATTCAAACACTATCTGCTCATCATGTCCCAAGTTTGTACTGTATGATTTTCACGAGAGAGCCGGCTGGCCCTCGGTTTGTATGACCGATCGGATGAGAGGAGACAGAGACCCACTTGACCTGCCTGCAGAGAAGCGCATGTCCCAGCCCTCTCGCTGTGCCCCTCAGCTGAGGGGATCCAGGTCAGCTCCTCCTGAGTGAGGAAACAGCGGGAGAGGAGGGGAAGCGCAGAATCCTCTGACAGCGCTGATTTATGATTGGTTAAAGCGGTATGCCATGGAGTACACGGAGTACAGCGTTCGAAATAAATCTTCAAACTGTTGTCGTTTGATAAACATGAAATTACTAACCTGAGGTGTTTGTAGCCAAGTGTATCTCCTTTCCATGTACCCAAGGCAAGTACTAATTGGGACACATTTCAATGCTACATATCATATTTCTACAAGGGTATAAATGCATGTTTTACACCATATCCCTAGAATGTTCACTATCACTTGCCACTCAATGAAATAGATTCATTATGAACCTTGCCACAGCTGTCAAATGTATACCTATAGCTTCAAAATCAACAATACACCCTGGAGAGAAACAGATTGTATGTTTGATTCTGTTTAGATCTTCCCTTCTTCTCATCTAAGTGTATCCAGACCAGGTTTAATGCATATTTCAGCAAGCCCATGCAGGGCACCTTAGAATTACCACTTTACTCTTGGGCCCTGGGGCCTTGGAGCCGACTTTGACATCAAGAGAGCATGTTTGGGAAAAGGAATGTGCGGCAAGCTTTCACCTCCAGGTATTTACCTTTTAAGGCGGGGTGGACT
>NC_140257.1:11008016-11010516 GCF_949987555.1 Borostomias antarcticus
AATGCTACAGCATAAATAAAACTTACCACCAGATTGGATAACTTGGCATTACATGAGTGAGCCCACAAAGAAACAGGAAACATCCAATGTATATCATCCTTAAAAAAGTTTCGCAAAACATCTTCACCAGATACGCACGCTCATATGCGCACACACGTCTTCGATGAAGAAAAAAATCTGTGCAGACCAATAATGCTCTTATTGTCGTAAAACAAGTAATGGAGAAACAGACTTTTGCGTCTAGTCGTGGCAGAACAGGGGAGCCAAATATTAAAAGTTAAAAGCAGCTTGCTTTTTAGGACCCAATCAGCAGGTATTGCCAAAGGGGAAATTCTGATGATACTGTTCCCTAGCGCGCACCGTTTCTGAGTCAGTCAGACCGAAGCCACACACAAGAATGAGCTAATTTTAAGAAGATAGTGTTTTAGTACTCATTGAGACTTGGTCGCATTGGCATGCTGTGTGTGATATATAATGTTGTTTAAAGGAGAGAGGGAGGGTCCGAGGGGTTTTAAATAGACATCGGAACCCCTGTGGATTGGGTAGCTATAACAACCTGTCCGGATTTCACTCCCTGGTTTGAAGCTGCTAAAATGCAGAAATAAATATGTGTGAATTGCCCGAGGCCGCTATTCCGTTTTCGAATCCTTTATTTGTCTCCGTAGCCTATGCTATTATGCATGCATGTAAGACTTAGGCCTTAACCTCACAAGTTTTTGTTAGCCTAGCCCACTGATGAGTTAAATGGTTGGAACTATAACCTGCCAGATGCGGTTGTCCCATAAACATTAGGCTACAGTAATAAACAATTTATATTATAATCAGGTCAAACCGCCATTAGACTGAAGTTAAATGAATAGGTCGATATTTCAGGAATCACAAAATATATTGTCCAAAGTCTACTTTTATATTCTTCCAGCCCCATCTTTTTCAAGATGTAACCTTGCCTTTCAATAGGCCTGATATTTTGAGCATCAAATTAATTTCGTGTGCGCAGGGCTCTTCATCTTGACCAATTGCAATATTTTGACCAAAATAATATATTTTCCTATCACGTTTAATATCCCATAAAATGTCTAAAACATCGAATGATTTTGTTCATTTGACAGAACGAAAAGCAAATAGGCCTACATTTGATGATATGTTTTATTTAATTATTGGTAGGCTAAAGGATAAACTGTAATTTTAAATGATCATACGTTGCTATAGACCAGGGGTTAAGCTCCTGTCTCCCAAACGAACAGACTATCCCCTATAGCCCGCGCCGCTGACTGGCAGGCTGTTGAGTCTGTCTTTCTCAATGTCAAGTGGCTGTTGATAGGTGATCTAATAGGAAGTGGACGAGTCGTTTCCATTTAGATTATGCAGCGATGCATATCTTCGTTCAGAAAATAGGTCTCGCGTGCGGTAGCATCGGTAGCATTAATGTAGGCTAATTTACCACTTCAATGAACGAATTGGAATAATATTTGTGACAGTCAATTATTGGTCAAATGTATCAATCCTACATTTTCGCCTCTGAATTTGAACAAACAGTTTCATAGACTACATGTTCAGCTTTTCAACTGTAATTCCAATTGCAATTCCAAAGACATGAGCAAAATTTACATTGTCTGGGCATATATTGCATTTCTTTCCTATCCAATGCAGTGGGCATACAGTGGGAATGCCCAAATTGTCTGTTCAAATTGATGTTTTTATTGTTCGTATGAGGTATATTATGGGATAAACACTTTCAATCATTCATCCATGCATCCATTAAATAATTCATTAGGCTAATTCATTAATTTATTCATTCATTCATCATCATTCATTCATACATTGCACGCTCAGAAAGTATTTCCCTTCAGAAAGTAGGCTATTTCCCTTCAAGCCATAATGGGCAGGGTCAACGGTAGTGACAGGAGAGACGCAAACCGTCACACCATCTGGGCTGCTCAGGGCCTTGTGAAGTTTATCATTTTAACGCCATCTAGTGGCCATATGTCAGAATCCAATAAAGTACACCGATAGTGATTTGTGATCGTGCAACCAACCACGTGAAGTAAGACCCAGTGAGAAATTATCCTACCTGTCTGCTTGGTCTAGTGGCACAGTAACTTGGTCTGGAACGCTAACCATATATCGCTGCAATTATACAGGCCCTTGCAAACTAATGGACTTGCGCGTCACCGAGTAGACCTATTCCAGACCAATTTTGGAATACAGGTAGAAGCAGGGATAGTGGGAGTGGAGGCGTCCACTGCGTATGCTATTGTTTTTCCAACAACTGTCAAAACTGGCTAGGTGCATTCAGCTGGGAGGAAAAAAACACATGGCCTCTTCTGAATTCTTCTTCCAGCACGTGCATATCAAGGGACAAGGGAAACGAGTAGAGACTTGAGCCACGTCCGTGATGTAGACTCATCTGAATTTAAGTTACAGCCACGCGTGGCGGCGAATAACTAACCCGTGACCCTCTTTAAGGTGACAATCAATCATTACAATGTATCATCCCAGC